>NW_028221895.1:0-57083 GCF_014529385.1 Adiantum capillus-veneris
TTGCGCTCACACCAAGGTTGCTTTTTCCCACCTCACGTCGATTGGCCGGCCGCTAAGTACACGGTCCGCTCTCAATGAGTGAAAAGAGGCACAAGGGGAGGCTGGACAAGCCCTCTTCTTGGGTTTCCTTCACTCTTCAAAAACACAAACACTTTAGGAATTGACATGCCCAAGAGGACTTGGTTACGTGCGACCTCAACAAGTAAAAAAAATTATGTGGTTCTTGTGGTTCTTTCCTTGAGTGATACAGAACACTGCCAAAGCTCTAATACCAATCTAAGGTGCAGCGGAAGTGAATGTTGAACTTTGCTCAAGATAGTGCTCCGAACTGTGCTCAAGGTTCCTTCTACTTACGGAAGGGAGAGCAGACTGAGAGATAGAGAGAGAAGAATACGACACCAGAATGTTGTCAAACCCTCCTCCGAAGGCCCAATCTCTATGGCGAGAGCGGTCTACTTATGATTGCACAAATCTCTACAATGCTTTGGACTTGCTGGCTATGTCGATGACGACGAGACGGCCAAATCTGAAAATGCTAAGGGCTGAAATCTGCAAAATCTTTATCTGCTGAATTCTAACTCTATGTCGATGACGATGTTGACGACGACGATGCGACGACGACGCGCTGAAAATGCAGATGCTGAAATCTGCGTTTTCCGGCTGAAACTGCAAACTTCGATGGATCTGACCGTGCGGCGAGGATCTGCTGCAGGAAGGCAAGATCTGCGAGGTTGCTTTGTTGTGAGTCTATGCTGAAAACTGAAAACGCTGGTGTTCTTCTGGGTTCTGTCGCGAAAGACCTGCAAAACGCTAGGCCTCTTGCTGATCAAAAACGCTAGGGCTGATCTGTGTTGCTGAGGAAATCTGCTAACGCTAGGGCTGATCTGCTGTATCTTGTTGTTGCCAAGGCTGATCTTCCATGCCAAAAACGCCAAGGCTGGTTCTGTGGGAAAAACACTAGGCCCTTGCTGTGATGCAAAAATGCTAGGGCATCTTGGGGGGCTCCTACTGAGAAGATGCCTGTTGAACGCGAAGTTCCTGCTGCCTCTTCTGCCAGAAAGTGCTAGCGCTAGGGTTTCTTACATACTTGCCAAGTCAAATTGCCCTACCCAGTTCCCAACAAAAGTCACTTAAAAATAATAAGTGAAAAATGTCAAAAATAGGGAAAATAGGTCTATGCACTGTAAAAATGCTCCTGATGGGTTCTGATGGAAATCTGATGATCATGATGTGTGCAACCAGAGGATATGCATCTACTCGTAAGTGTCTGGACATGCACGGTCTACGAACAGACTCACAAAAGTGCCAGATCACTTCCTAAGCTAGGCTAACTAAACTGAACTGAACCCATGTCATGAAGTAGCTTGTCCACGTACATATAGGATTAGATGTGCACGTGACAATAGCTTTCTGCCAATGAGTATGCACTTCAGCCATCGGGAGTCGGGTCAAAAATTTGGCATACTATGTGTTGCTAAATTGGCTTTATCTTACAGAAAAATAATTCTAAATGTATTATTGGATTTATAAGTGAGAGGGTTTTCTCGCTTGGAACACCAAGAAAAAATAATTCTAAATGAATTATTGGAATTTTAAGAGAGAGGGGGCTTTTCTCACTGGAGACATCCGAGTACAGAGTATTCCTAGTGCGTCATTCAAAGTAAATACGGGAGCACTGAGAACGGGAATATCTGTAAGGCCACCAGGAACGGGTACTTCTGATGCGTCACATCGGATGGGTGACAGGGAGCATCGGAAAGAAGTATCCGACCATCCGGGAACGGACATCTCTGATGCGTCATAGGATGGGTGACAGAGCATCGTGAAGGAGATTGTACCGTAAGTTCAGTAGGAAAGGACTAGGTGATGAGTATTCCTGATGCTCACAAGGTGGGTGACGGGTGCATCGGAAAGGGAATATCCATAGTCGGGAGGAAATTCCGACTGTGTTAGAATTGTGCACAAGGAAAAAGCAAGCACTTGAATGAAGATGGGTTCAGAGGAAACTTTGAAGAAAAACAGATGCTTTTTGAGAAAGCGGGATTGCCTTTCGGAAAAGCAGATGCTTTCTCGCGAGGAAGTCTATGTCTGCATTGCAACTATGCATGTGATTGCATCGAGGGATGCTTGGGAAGTGCTGTGAAAGCATTGTTTTTAACTTATAAGGTTTTATTGAGTTTTTGGACAGATTCAGACCATTTTTAAAGGTGACCGACCGCCCACTTAAGAAGTGGGCAGCCATCTCATAAATAAGGCAACAGATCAGCCAGCGTTTTCTCTCTCTCTTTTTCGAGCGGAAAAAATATTAAAAAAAAAAAAACGGTCGCTATCTATACGCGAGCAGCTATTCGTGTCCGTGGCTAGGAGCTATAAAAGCATCACATGCCCTTACTCATAGAAGAGGACCAATCTTTGCAAGGAGGAGATGCTGCTGCAAATTTCAGCTGTAAAGAAGACGTTGCAGGTGATGCCCATGGCTGCCCCAAGTGTATTAGATGTCGCCAAGACCCAGTGCGCGAGTTCCCTCGCGAAGAAGTGCCTACGGAGCGTGTTTCCATCACGACTCAGCCCCTAAACGTCGTAGACGGGGCTGATTTATGAGAAGGAACCGGAGAACACACCTCTTTTGTGTGTAGGATTGGAAGAGAGGATTTTCTATGGAGAGATCTCTTCCGGGGAATTGCTTTTCGAGAACGGAGTTGCATTTCGAGCGTCGAGACTATGAAGGTGACGATTTTCATGTTATGAACTCTGAGTATTTGTTTGCAGATGTACTTCCTCTTAGTGAGGGAGTAGGAGCAGAGGAAGGTATGAGCATCTGCAGGAGAAAAGTGCTCTGAGGAACTAGAGCCAGATCAGCCCAGGGGTTTCATACCCAAGTTTGGGAAGTAGATCCACGGATCAGAGAGAGGTAGTCTCTCAAGTTGCGATCCGGAAGTTGGGATTCCCAAGTAAGGACTTCATGTCCGGGAAAGCAGAGTTGTTCTGCGGGAAGAGGACTCTGGAAATAGAGTTCTAAAAGAGAGTTGCAGGGATGTCATGCCCTGAGTCTGGAAGGTGAGATCCAGAGGCGAGAACCTTGGTTCTCAAGGATTTGGAACCGTACTCGTTCTCTGCTTATCAGCTTGAATTTTTTCGTAATGCCTCCTGTTTTCGAGGTGGCAGGTGGAGTCGTCTGATTCTTTTCGGAATCCATATGTGCCGCGAGAAGAAGGCTCGGATTTCCCGATAGAAGAGAAATCGCTCGTGCTCTGATACTATTATCACAAACTTGGGCACCCCCAGTCTAGAATATGTCGCGACACGAGAGAGAGATTCATTCTTTATTATATTAAATCTTGAGCGAAGTAGAACTCCCGTAGGGGTCCTTTGCGCTCAGACTCTGCGACCAGATGCTCTGAAGAGTGAGGCCCTTGGGCCCTTTTTATTCTTACAAAGGGATGCCAAAGCAGAGCCCCAAAAGCAATAAACTCAAAAGCAAGGAGTCCCAAAAGCAATTAGCTCCAAAATCTTTCCTTAAAAAGCATCAGCGCAGTTTTCATAATTAGAGCGGCAAGGGGAAAAGGCAAGATCGCTTATTACCGAGACGGAAAAGTGGTAATACTAGAGCGACCCTCCACATGACGGTGCGAGACTTATGGGACCACACTCAAAGTAGCTGCCTGGAACTGCAATGGATCTATGCGTCTTGATGTGGATGCTTTTGAGGATAGCTTTACTGGAAGAGACATTGCAACCGGCCCGTGGTGGGACGGTAGGCGTTGGCTTTCACCCGAAATTCTTTACTTTATACACACACAGAGCACTTTGCAAAGAGAACCTGCGACGGGAGTTAACACTTCAACTCACACACGGCTCGGAAGCTAGAATGCTCCGAGCAGACGCCGACAACCTGTAGGCCCCAAAATTGGCGCCCCTTTCGGTATTTCTTTATTCTTTAGGAGGGTAAATTACAAGGTAAGGTCCTGGGAATCCTTCACGTGTATCCACCTAGATACCATTTGATTTGGCCAAATTTCGGCAGCATAACAGCCCCAAAACTTGTGCGAAACCAATTCCCCTGAACTCTCTCTCGCTTGCACTGTCGTATACCCTCTGATTCCTGTCCAAAAACAGTAAATTCAGCACGCTGTATTTACTGGTTTTTGCCCTATTTTCAGCCCCAAACAGTCCCCTAACTGTCCTTTGCCAGTGGGGCACGATTCCCAATGATCCTGGCGTCCGTATGGCTGAAAAACAGTCAAATTACAGCGCATACACAGCGCTGATTTTGCACCTGTACGGTGAGGTTATGACCCTCACCAGTGCCTGCTTTGGAGCAGCAGTTAGCTACCCCTGTTCCTGCTCAAGGAGGCTCTTGCCTCGGCACAAAAGCATGAACCCACACAACTGTACATCAGTCAAATGAGTAGCCCTCTTGTGGGGCATCACATAACTGCACGTAGGGGAGAAAGAGAGCAGTATGTAGCGTGCGGGGCATCACTCCCTCACCACCATATTGTGCATAGAGAGGCAAGGTAAGCATTCCATAGCTTCTGTACCTGTTGCAATCCGCCTGTGGCTGAAAATGGCGCCCCCTTTGATGATATGCAGCTCGTTTTTGCCTCCCAGAGTGGCAGAATCGCTCACAAGCTGACACGTCGCCCAGTTTCCGAGTTGGGCTTTCCCTGCTAAAAATATCTCAACTGGTGCGTCAGTTGACTTCGCGGCAGAGTTGTAAAGTGTTTCCCTAGTCATACCGAAGGTAATGACGCGAACACATTTCGTGGCCCAAAATAGCAGTTCCCTAAATTTTAGGAGATGCTTCCCTTGGGCTCCCACTGGTCTTCTGACCATCTATCCTCATTGGAACCGCATCCAAAAATGCAATGTGGCCCAACTGTCGGATACTTTTTGTTGGTAGTCCCACCTTGACTTTACGCCTTAATTGAGTTCACTTCCTAGTATCCACCAACTTGCTAAGTGCGACGGGGGGACCTATATGATCTTGCTCTGAGCCTAGACATCCTCTTACCATACGAATTCCAGTGCCGACCACTTCCCGTCTGCGGGTGAATCTACCGTTCACATTGGCCATACAATGTCCGATCGTTTGCTACTTCAAAAAGAGGGTCTCAAAATAAATAAAATAAACCCCATTGGAAAGAAACCAACAACCAAGGTTAGCAGTTGCCACATCTCTGTGACATGGTTAATAACTGCCACGTCCTCGTGACAGACATCATCTTTTACTCTGAGACACACCAAGCCCCTGGACAATCCATGCCTCACATCAGTGGATACAGGTGGGAGAAAGCCTACAAACAGGAGAGAGGCTCAGAGCACAGAGGGCGGCGCTCGGGAGGAGTGGCAGTGTTATTTAGAGAGGATCTACAGCCACTGATACATATAGGCCGCAGGACGAGCAAGCTAGGTACATGTGGGTGAGACTGAAAGCAGAGACAGGCAGATACCTCTATCTAGCTATTTGCTACTTTCCCCCGAGTACATCAATTTATGCATCACCCAGAGGACAGTCCCCTTTCTCTATTTTGGACAATGACATATGGGAATTCTCTAGGGACGGTGACATTATCATCCTAGGGAACTTCAATGCTAGGACTGCCCATCACCAAGCAGTGTTTTATGATACTTCAGAGGAGATGCTAAGAGAGCTAGATGTCGTAGAGACGGACCTTTCCAGACTATCACACGATATGGAATATACTGAGTATGGGCGACACCTGATAGACATGGGCACTGCACATGGATTGGCCATCTTGAACGGCCTACAGAGATTTCTTGCTGCGGGAGGTTTTACATGCTTCCCCTCTTCTTCGCGATGCTCTATGCCACCCATCCTATGACGCATCAGAGATGTTCGTTCCCGGATGGTCGGATACTTCTTTCCGATGCTCCTTGTCACCCATCCGATGTGACGCATCAGAAGTACCCGTTCCTGGTGGCCTTACAAATATTTCCGTTCTCAGTGCTCCCGTCATTACTTTGAACGACGCACTAGGAATACTCTCTACTCGGACGTCTCCAGTGAGAAAAACCCTCTCACTTAAAATTTCAATAATTCATTTAGAATTATTTTTCCTTGGTGTTCCAAGCGAGAAAACCCTCTCACTTATAAATCCAATAATTCATTTAGAATTATTTTTCTGTAAGATAAAGCCAATTTAGCAACATCCTTCTCACTTATAAACAATTGTCCTCAACTGTAGAGGTCCAATTGAACTGCCCGGGGAGAAACTGGAAAATTTCCAAATCTTACTCAATGGTGAGTTGAGCTGGTTCTTTCTCAAAAGAGAACTTTAAAATTAAATAAACAGAAATTCAAACATTCAATACTTACCTTACCGGTTCATGTCCTTCCTCTAGTACCTCGAGGATATCCTTCACCAATCATCAAAATTACGCGCCATGTAAGAACTCATCATTCGCGTCTTTCCAACAGATCGAAAGTTTCCTCATCCGAGAATCTGTTAACTCAATTCCACCTTCTCAATCTCGAGAAGAATAATCCTCCTAGAAATCAATCTAGGTCTTTGCCCTTGCGCATAACCTTGCGCTATTAGTTCTGAGGATATTAAACCTCTTGTGTCCTCTCGCATAGGGCATGTCGAGAGCATTAAGCTCATGTGAATCTTCCTGAGGCAGACAAAGTGTGCCATCTTATCAAAGTAAGTTCTTATTCCGGAGCCTTTGCTTTGGTTAGCCAATTGTTTTGATCCAAAGTTTCCTTATCCGAGACTCTGTTAACTTGATTCCGTCTTCTCAAATTCGAGAAGAATAATCTTCCTAGAGATCAATCTAGGTATCTGTCCTTGCGCATAATCCTGCGCTGTTAGTCTAGAGGGTATTAAACCTCTTGTGTCCTCCCACATAGGGAATGCCCAAGTCATAGAGCATTAAGCTCGACGTCTTTCTTTCACAAACAAAGTTTGGTTCTTGTTCTGGGCCGTCGCTCAACGTAGGCGGATGGCTCCAATCCGAAGATTCTTTGTGCACAGCGGCACTTCCTTCCAATCTTTTCCTCCTGCGAGTTATTACCACCAGCAGTGTTTTCCCGACGCCCATTAGCGTCTCTTCCTTACAAAATCGTAAAAAATGATTCACCTTGCGAGCATCAATGACAACTTGCAAAATCTCAGGCAAATAAGATTCTAGCCATAGCATTTTCTGAAGGTACGTTCAAACCTCGTTCACAATAGAGCGAACCCTCTTTGATTCTCAAGGATATTCTCCCATTTGTAATTCTTACCATTTTGAAATGGTTGGCGAATTATATTCTTACGAACAAAATAGTTCGAATTTATTCCAGCAGCGTGTAAATGCTGCTTGACCTGCTCATGGAGAAACATATACCGCAACCAAAAGTTGCTACTGTAATGGTAAAAGCACATAGCGTACTCAATGATCAACGACCATCAGAAAACCTCTTCTCCGTAGAGAAACTCAAATTCCTTCTACCAAACACATCTCAAATAGAGATTCTAGTGTCGGAATATCCTTGGCGCTCAAGAGAGTATAACAAACTCACGTCCAGTTCCTTAGCATAGGTCTGCATCTTTGTGTGTTATCCATGTACTCGAAAGTGTACATAATTCTTAAGCTATGTTAGAGCTTCGGTGAACCTGGGAAATTACCTTCCCTTCGTAAGATCCTTAGGGCGAAGACGCTCAACTTGACGATCCCTTGGCTCGATCTTAGAGCAAAACCCGCTCATCAAATCATGTAGGATTTCAATCCTTGGATTCCTTGAGCACAGGCCGTAGTCGTCGCTTGTTCCTTCTCTCGTAAAGAGAGTGTTCATTCACTTGTGCGAAAAGCACTACCATATCTTCCCTTACCGGGTAGGGGGTGTGGGCTTAAAGAGTATTCAAGCTTAATGAAAGCTTTTCTTTGCTTGAAAGCTCAGGATGGTTCCTTCATAATTTCCTACCCGCAGTAGCAGATAATCTGTTCAAGATTACGGGATACCAGATCAATAGTTGACCTTCCGGCTAGTTAAGCAAACCAATTCATCTCAGAAAACAATGTTTCAATTTGATCCTGCTCTCATAAACACTCGAGAGTGAGTAGTCCCGGTTTAGACATAACCATACCTCGTGCAAAAGAGCAAACAAGCACAATGCACTTTATGATTTCCTCAAAGATGTAATTTTGATTAAAAACCTGTCCTCTCACTTAAAGTTCAAGGGTCTTCTATTCAATAACTCAGGCGTTAGATTTAATTCCCTTACTCCAAACTTTCTGTGTTCAATGGTTCACGGCCCACTACGGGGATTGGATTCTATGTACACTAGGGTGTACACTTTCAGCTTTTATTGCTGACTCTACCATCTGCTGCAAAGTATTTTGCAGATGCGTCTACAAAATTCGGGCAAAAATCCTTTGTTGAATTTCTTAATCTTTTCCTCCCTCAGAAAGGGTCCAGAGTGGAGCTACCTTGGCAAGAGTGAACCACTACTTGCTTTGACTCACTCGTGTTCCGCAAACCGATCCCAATCTTCTTGGATGCCTTCCTCAAAGCGTAGAGGAAAAAAAATTTGTTAGAAAATTCAGCCTTGAATTGAATCCAAGTCTTGTTGTAAGTTCCTTGCAGAGCCTTGGTATACCACCAAGTACTTGCAATCCCCTTGAGGTGTTTCGTCACATGCCTCACCTTCGACGCTTCTCAGAAATTGCCGTTTACAAAGGCAACTTCATACTGTCGAATGAAAGCGGTAGCTTTCGGGACATCTTCCCTTCCGTCAAAAGTATCAAACTTGACAGGAGTGTTATGAGGTCTAGAGACCTTCTTCATATCCTTCCCGGAATGATTGGATTTCATGGCTATGGTTTTGGATTGATGTTCATGGATATTTTCTGGATTATGAAGGATCTCGAGCATTCCGCTCCTTAGATTCTCTAGGTTCTTGAGCATCATGCTCTTGTCGCCTTCTCAGAGAATCCCAAGTCTTGTGTCGACTTCTGTAGAGAGAAAAAAATTTCAACTCTGCAATCTTTTCCTTGCAGGACTTAGGGTTCCGCCTGCTTACTTCTCTCTTGGCTTGTCATGGCTTCTTCCCGTATCTTCCCAAAGTCGTCCTCCTTTATAGAGAAAGAGAGGAGACCATGCTCTGATACCACTGTCACAAACGGGAGCGCATAACAATATAAAATACATTCGGATAAATAGGATTTATCACTTATTACTGAAGCCAGAGGATATAGAGAGAAATAAATAGAGAGAGAGATAGAGAGTGAGAAGATCGACACAGTACTGGGGACCAGAAGATGGGTTGGTCCCCCCCCCCCCCGTAATAGTATCTTTATTACTGAGGAGAAGTCTATACAAGCACTTGAACCGAACGTATTACTACGTTCGTTCTAGACTAAGACTTGATGGTTCACGGAAGCCCCACCTTCCGATTCCTAAGGCAAAACCCTATTCCAAGGAACTTCCGTTCCTTATTCCAATTCCTCGAGAATCAAGGTTCTCGCCTCTGGATCTCACCTTCCAGACTCAGGGCATGACATCCCTGCAAATCTCTTTTAGAACTCTATTTCCAGAGTCCTCTTCCCGTAGAACAACTCTGCTTTCCCGGACACGAAGTCCTTACTTGGGAATCCCAACTTCCGGATCACAACTTGAGAGACTACCTCTCTCCGATACGTGGATCTACTTCCCAAACTCGGGTATAAAACCCCTGGGCTGATTTGGCTCTAGTTCCTCAGAGCGCTTTTCTACTGCAGAGGCTCATACATTCCTCTGCTCCTACTCCCTCACTAAGAGGGAGTACACCTGCAAACAAATACTCAGAGTTCATAACATGAAAATCGTTACCTTCAAAGTCTCGACGCTCGAAACCCAACTCCGTTCTCGAAAAGCAATTCCGGAGAAGAGATCTCTCCATAGAAAATCCTCTCTTCCAATCCTACACACAAAAGAGGTGTGTTCTCGGGTTCCTTCTCATAAATCAGCCCCGTCTACGACGTTTATGGTCTGAAAACAGAGAAAAACAGCAACTTCTCGCGATGGAAACACGCTCCGTAGGCACTTCTTCGCGAGGGAACTCGCGCACTGGGTCTTGGCGACATCTGGTACACTTGGGGCAGCCATGGGCATCACCGGCAACGTCTTCTTTACGGCTGAAATCTGCAGCAGCATCTCCTCCTTGCAAAGATTGGTCTTCCCCTCTGAGTGAGGGCATGTGATGCTTTTATAGCTCCTAGCCACAGGCACGAATAGCTGCTCGCGTAGAGATCGCGGCCGTTTTCTTTTTTTTTTTTCAAATTTTTTTTTTTTTGTTTTGCCAGGAAAAGAGAGAGGGAAAACGCTGGCTGATCTGTTGCCTTATTTATCAGATGGCTGCCCACTTATTAAGTGGACGGCCGACGTATTTTAAAAATAGTCTGAACCTGCCCAAAAACTCAATAAAACCTTATAAGTTAAAAACAATGCTTTCACATCACTTCCCAGGCATCCCTAGATGCAATCACATGCACAGTTGCAATGCAGACATAGACTTCCTCGCAGGAAAGCATCTGCTTTCCCGAAAAGCAATCCCGCTTTCTCAGAAAGCATCTGTTTTTCCTCAAAGTTTCCTCTGAACCCAACTTCATTCAAGTGCTTGCTTTTCCTTGTGCACAATTCCAACACAGTTCGGAATTTCCTCCCAACTATGGATATTCCCTTTCAGATGCACCCGTCACCCACCTTGTGATGCATGAGGAATACCCATCACCTAGTCCTTTCCTACCGAACTTACAGTACAATCTCCTTCGCGATGCTCTATGTCACCCATCCTATGACGCATCAGAGATGTCCGTTCCCGGATGGTCGGATACTTCTTCCCGATGCTCCTTGTCACCCATTCGATGTGACGCATCAGAAGTACCCGTTCCTGGTGGCCTTACAGATATTTCCGTTCTCAGTGCTCTCGTCATTACTTTGAACGACGCACTAGGAATACTCTCTACTCGGATGTCTCCAGTGAGAAAAACCCTCTTACTTAAAATTCCAATAATTCATTTAGAATTATTTTTCCTTGGTGTTCCAAGTCAGAAAACCCTCTCACTTATAAATCCAATAATTCATTTAGAATTATTTTTCTGTAAGATAAAGCCAATTTAGCAACAGTCCAGGTACTGTGTACAAAAATGATGCGTACTGACCCCAGGTCTCTTTGGAGGAAATAGCAGGGGGGGGGGGACTGCTCATGAAAGAGCCGCCATGCCTCACGCGAGTCCTGACTCAAGAATAGCTGATATAGATCCTGCTCAAGTCGAGCCAAAAAAGTCCTCTTCTTCCGCCGCAGCAGGCGTCGGACGTCAATCTGTGACTGTCTGTGAGTGACATCCCCCAAAAGCACCTCCCTCTGAAGTCTGGCTCTAGTCTGGCGGCACTCCTCATCGTACCAGCTGTTCTGAGGCATGCTCCTTGATCGGCGGCTCTACTCAGGTTGGGTGTGTGGGTATGCTTCTGCTGCTACCTCATGTAATGTCTGTGTCAGTATAATAGTTAGCTCCTCTAGAGGTCGCCCCGGGTCCTCAGTGCATAGGCGTCTGTAGATTCCGTCCATGTATACAGAATCCGTCTCCCGTGTGAATGTGTAGCGAGTAGGCGCTGCTACTCGTGGCCTGTGTGCTACACTGAACTGGAAGGAGATGGTCATTGACACCAGAGCATGATCCACTGCCACCCCGACCGGTCTGGGCCCAACTGTGAGATCGTGGATATTGGAGATGAGATTTGGTTGTGCCATGACATAGTCCACTGTGCTGGCTCCATGAGATTGTACCGTAAGTTCGGTAGGAAAGGACTAGGTGATGGGTATTCCTGATGCATCACAAGGTGGGTGACGGGTGCATCTGAAAGGGAATATCCATAGTCGGGAGGAAATTCTGAACTGCAAGGGAAAGCAAGCACTTGAATGAAGATGGGTTCAGAGGAAACTTTGAGGAAAAACAGATGCTTTCTGAGAAAGCGGGATTGAATTTCGGGAAAGCAGATGCTTTCCTGCGAGGAAGTCTATGTCTGCATTGCAATTGTGCATGTGATTGCATCCAGGGACGCCTGGGAAGTGATGTGAAAGCATTGTTTTTAACTTATAAGGTTTTATTGAGTTTTTGGGCAGGTTCAAACTATTTTTAAAATACGCCGGCCGTCCACTTAATAAGTGGGCAGCCATCTGATAAATAAGGCAACAGATCAGCCAGCGTTTTCCCTCTCTCTTTCCCTGGCAAAACAAAAAAAAAAAATTGAAAAAAAAAAAGAAAACGGCCGCGATCTCTACGCGAGCAGCTATTCGTGCCCGTGGCTAGGAGCTATAAAAGCATCACATGCCCTCACTCAGAGGGGAAGACCAATCTTTGCAAGGAGGAGATGCTGCTGCAGATTTCATCCGTAAAGAAGACGTTGCCGGTGATGCCCATGGCTGCCCCAAGTGTACCAGATGTCGCCAAGACCCAGTGCGCGAGTTCCCTCGCGAAGAAGTGCCTACGGAGCGTGTTTCCATCGCGAGAAGTTGCTGTTTTTCTCTGTTTTCAGCCCATAAAAACATCGTAGACGGGGCTGATTTACGAGAAGGAACCCGAGAACACACCTCTTTTGTGTGTAGGATTGGAAGAGAGGATTTTCTATGGAGAGATCTCTTCCGGGGAATTGCTTTTCGAGAACGGAGTTGCGTTTCGAGCGTCGAGACTTTGAAGGTAACGATTTTCATGTTATGAACTCTGAGTATTCATTTGCAGGTGTACTTCCTCTTAGTGAGGGAGTAGGAGCAGAGGAATGTATGAGCCTCTGCAGGAGAAAAGCGCTTTGAGGAACTAGAGCCAGATCAACCCATTGGTTTTAGACCCGAGTTTGGGAAGTAGATCCACGTATCGGAGAGAGGTAGTCTCTCAAGTTGTGATCCGGAAGTTGGGATTCCCAAGTAAGGACTTCGTGTCCGGGAAAGCAGAGTTGTTCTACGGGAAGAGGACTCTGGAAATAGAGTTCTAAAAGAGATTTGCAGGGATGTCATGCCCTAAGTCTGGAAGGTGAGATCTAGAGGCGAGAACCTTGATTCTCGAGGAATTGGAATAAGGAACTGAAGTTCCTTGGAATAGGGTTTTGCCCTAGGAATCGGAAGCTGAGGCTTCCGTGAACCATCAAGTCTTAGTCTAGAACGAACGTAGTAATACGTTCGGTTCAAGTGCTTGTATAGACTTCTCCTCAGTAATAAAGATACTATTACGGGGGGGGGGGGGGGGACCAGCCCATCTTCTGGTCCCCAGTACTGTGTCGATCTTCTCACTCTCTATCTCTCTCTCTATTTATTTCTCTCTATATCCTCTGGCTTCAATAATAAGTGATAAATCCTATTTATCCGAATGTATTTTATATTGTTATGCGCTCCCGTTTGACATGGACAGCCGCCCCTCCCCAACCCCCCCGATCCATGCCCACACGCATGTGTCTTTTTCACCGCGGAGATGGTGAAGAAAGCTATTGACAGGATGAAGACGGGGAGAGCATATGATCATGATGACCTAGTCGCTAAGCATTTCATGCATGCCAAAGACCTACTAGCAGAGCTTCTAGCAGTTATGTTTACCCGGGCCATGTGTGAGGGCCTACCGAACACTTGGAGCCTATCTATGATCGTACCTATCTTCAAATCAAGAGACCCCATGGAGCCCGGGAGTTATCGCACTATTGTGATTGGTCACACACTGGCACGGTTGTATGCATCCATTCTTGAGCAACAGCTGAGTAGATGGGCAGAGAGGGAAGGAATACGTGCAACTGGGCAGGCAGGATTCGGGAGAGGCTTCTCTACTCTTGACCATATCCTAACACTCAGGGCCATCATCGAGGAAGGCAGATCTCATGGGAGACGGATCTATTGTAGCTTTGTGGACTTCCACCAAGCTTTCGACACGGTACCCAGAGCTAGATTGATGCGCAGATTACAAGAAATGGGAGTACCCACAGAACTCATTTGGGGGATCATGGCATTGTACAGATCAGTAGTAGGGCATGTACGCACCCCGGAGGGACTTTCTACACCGGTTCACTCCACTATTAGGGTGAAGCAGGGCTGCTCGCTCTCTCCTACTCTTTTCGGTATGTATGTGGATGAGGTTTCTGACTACATTACAACGATGGGGATAAAGGTGCTCAGTTGGCAGGGACATGGATTCCACATTTGTTATATGCTGATGACAAAGTGTTGATCTCCGAATCCCCAGAGGGAATGCAACGTCAATTGGATGCTTTGCATACGTTTGCCTACGAAAGTGGTTTGTCTGTCAACCTGGGTAAAACCAAGGTTATGGTGTTTAATACCACCCCACACTGGATCAGGAGGTCAGCACCTACATTCACATACGGCCAGGAGACGGTGGAGTACACAGACGCTTACACTTACCTTGGAGTGGTTTTTAGCGGACCTGCATTCTCACTCAAAAGAGCAGCAGAGACCAGACTTACTAGAGCCCACGCAGCATTGGGTAGATTGGAGAGGATGTGTTCGCAGGTTTAGTTTCAGGAGCCCCGGACGAAGCTCTGGCTCTTTGACACCTTGGTGGCTTCAGCATTGCTCTATGGAACCGAGATATGGGGACCTTCACTGGATCACCACGGGAGGCCGGGTCGCTCAGACGGATGGGGGAACATGGAGAAACCTCTCGTCTCTATGATCTCGCGGCTCATTAGAGCCAAGGCATCAGTACCACGGGCCATCATCCGAGCAGAGCTAGCGGCCCCCCCACTTGTGGTGGAGGCGCTCACCAGATCAGTCTCCTTCATAAACCGCACATGGGAACTTGCTAGAGACAGATATGCTCGCATAGCACTTGAATCCTCTCGACAGTTAGCCATACAAGGAGATACAACATGTTGGTATGGGGAGATGACATCATGGTTTCAGGCACATGGGTTCAGCATAGACAGGCTGCCACCATTCCATTACTCATTGGATGCACCATCTCTCACTCTTACACAGTCAAAGATCACCAAGCTCATCCGCCAAGACCTGACCCAACTAGACACCAGGAGGACATGGATACAACCAGCACAGGAATTGGGCACGAAGATGGCTTTCTACACAGACCACCTTCTCCAGCTTACGAAAGATGGTTTTGTGGCGAGACCCAGATACATGGATACCCACTTGTCTCATGGGATACGATGTGCTATTGGCCAGTTACGCACATCTTCTCACCAGTTGCAGATTGAGACTGGGAGATACAGCGGGGTAACAGAAGAGGACAGGACATGCCCCTTGTGTAACATGGAACCTGAGACAGAGCTACACTATACATGTTGCTGCCCCGTCTACTACGAGATACGAGGCCGCTTCCATTGCTTGTTCAGAGAGGGTTTTGGACCACTCTCAAGAGTCATGGGATACGAAGATCAGAGATGTCTGGGTTTGTTCTTGCTCGAGCTGCGCAGACACAGAGATAGCCTGATGAATGGCGAGGCTAGCCAGTCTCAAAGACGGATCACATACTTCTTCAGAGCAGACACGGGACAGCCGCAAGAGCCACTCCCACAACAGAGCTCCCCCTCGTCTCACACCAGAGGCACACTGATTGACCGAGCGATTGAACTGGGGAAATCCAGGCGCCCGCGACTACGAAGAACTACACAGCATCGTCGGAGGCTACGATAGAAAATTCGGAGCATGCTGGCCAGGCATGCACGACGCCCGATCAGACTACTAACCATGGAGGACGAACGATGCTAGATCTCTTGTGGGTCAGCTATCCCAACAAGCCGCCCATTTTGCTTAGTTTTTTGCTTGGCTCACATCGACCAACTTAGGACCCCATAGTATATATCTTTGTTTTGTGCTGTTGTTAGGTTATTTTGTTACTCTGACTTTGTATCAAATCCACCACTTTGTAACTTTGTATCAGATCCACCACTTTGTAACTTTCGGGTCTCATAGGTCATTATGGCCTTTTGAAGACGTTAATATAACATTTCATTTCATTTCACATCTCTCTCTCTCTCTCTCTCTCTCTCTCTCTCTCTCTCTCTCTCTCTCTCTCTCTCTCTCTCTCTCTCTCTCTCTCTCTCTCTCTCTCTCTCTCTCTCTCTCTCTCTCTCTCTCTCTCTCTCTCTCTCTCTCTCTCTCTCTCTCTCTCTCTCTCTCTCTCTCTCTCTCTCTCTCTCTCTCTCTCTCTCTCTCTCTCTCTCTCTCTCTCTCTCTCTCTCTCTCTCTCTCTCTCTCTCTCAGATGGGAGTTGATCAATAGCATGGGCCTCTGACTCATTTGGAGGGCTAGATGTTTCTGTGTTATCGAAAGGCGGCCCAAGTCACTTGCAGTGACGACTTGGGACAGTCAAGAGGACAGGATAGCAGCATGCCAGGCAGCTCAGACAGGGCTGAGACAGCACTAGGCCTTCATTAAGTTTGTAACAGCCAAGGACCTCTCTTTACAGTGGGGCATGGTCTCTCCTAGCACTACACGCCACCTATTTGGCTCTTTATCCCTCCCATTCTTTGATGTAGCCATGGCAGATCTTTTGTCTATCATTTTGGGATATCATTCTTTATTTATTTTGGGGATGTCTCCCCCTCTTTGCCCCTCATGGTAGGGTGAAGCCCATTTAGTAGATTTTACAACATCTTTTTCACCCAAATACTTCTTTTTTCAATAAAAGAAACCAAAAGCACCTCAAATAATCACTTTGGCGCATGTTTTAACTTCCTAGAGCCCTTCAATATACATCCCAACAATCGGCGCATAGTTTACCTGCAAAAAATATCCTCACAATCGCCTGCGTAACAGCATTGTAACTGATCCATTCACAAAGCCAAATCACAATCTGCAAACCATTGACACGCAGCAAACAGTGATGTCAGTAGCTGAAAAACAAGCCAAATGCGATCAACTTGAGAGCAAACATATAGAACCTGTATAAAGTAGATGACACCATTGATTACAAGAAAACCGGGACGAAGCTTCTCTGTAGGCATGCTTCGAGCCTGTCATAGCAACATTATAAGCAATGCCATGCATTGATATTACAAGTATGAGTACAAACCATCTTGCAGATTGTTTTTCTCCGCAGCTGTTTCTGAATAAAATCCTACCTGATGATAAATCTCTGCCCAGAAAAGAACAAGAAGAGTATACGTGGAGAAAAAAAGAAGTCCTGGAAACTCCAGGAGAATAACCCTGAAAACCTGCATAAAGAAGTGTAAGCAAGGCCTGGCCGAATTTTGCATTATCTGATAAGAGCCTTAGAGGTGAAGATCCTTACTCGAACTTTAAACGAGAAAACTTCTTTGTAAAAGCCAAAGACCAGTGCACGAGCTGTAAATAGAAAAGTGCCAAGATATAATACTCAATCACTCCTTGAACGCACATAAAAATGGCTAGGCAAAGGTAACCTACCAGCATTCACTATGAAATTCATAAAATGAAAAACCTTTTGTGTGGTCCAACCATACTCTGGTACTCGTATCTCAATTCGTATCAATTGTATCTAGGTTAAAGAACAAACAGAAATTCTCATTTAGCAAAAGAAATCATTACGACAGAAAAAACGCTCATTACCAAAACACTAATGCAGCTTTATCATATGAAGTAGACCACCCCATAAGAGAAAAAAATCAACAACAAACTTATTATCCAAGACTTAAAAGTGCCACGAGCTGAAACATGTGAAATGTGTGAAATGTTCATCCATGCCTAGCACGGTATTTAAGTTGCATTTCTTTGATGGAAACCAGTTGCATATCATTTGTAAGCATGTGATTATACCTACATAACACATTTCGCTACTCTCCATAAGCACTAGAAAGATCCGCACTGAAATAAAAGGGCTGAAGTGCTTCAGCACAATAAAAGGAGAGATCCACCTCAGAGCCCTAAGAAATTCAACGGTTCTTTGTTTATTGAACTTGTGCAGTTTAAGATGCTTAAGAGCGAGGTATGTAGGGATCAGGGAGGATAAAAGAGAGAACTATTCATGGTATTGACATGCTAATCACAACTTAAAACACACAATAGAGATTGGAGTAGAGTGCAAGCACAAAATGATGACTAGATTGGTTGAAAGTGAACACAAAGAGGCTCATTATTTAGAGTTCGAATAGGCATCCCATCTAGCATCTTGTATGACATCATAAGAGGCTCCAAAACAGCCAAATACACTAGAGAGCTCGTGGCTACTCTTTTCGGCCCTTTTATGCACCCTTTTACTAAGTTTAGGTGAGTCCACACCCTCTAGAAATTACCCTCGTGGCAAACTACCCAGTTCAAATGACATGAACAACAGTACGGATCTCCGCAAATTGCGTTGGAATGCTGACGTGGCAATAGTACGGACCCCTCTGTTTTGCGCTGACATGCCACGTGGCAAGTTGTATTGATTTCTGCGATTTACATTGAGTGCTTTTAGGGCAGTTTTTGGACCAGATGCTTTTGGGATTGACTGCTTTTGAACTAATTGCTTTTAGGCCTCTGCTTTTGGGGCATCCCTTGTAAGAATAAATAGAACCCTTGGGGCCTCACTCTGCATAGCATCTGGACTCAAGAGTCTGAGAGCAAAGGTCCCTCGGGAGGTGTACTCCGCAAAGATTAATGATAAAGAAATACTAAAAGGGGCACCAAACTTTGGGGCCAATACCTCTGGGCACGGAACTACGCCGGGCTTTCTCTCTCTCTCTCTCTCTCTCTCTCTCTCTCAAAGTTCATTGATTTTTGAAGTTTTTGTTAGATTTCTCGCTTGGAGTGTCCAAGCCTGTTACAACACACTTAAGGTATCTTTTCCACATGCTACCACATGAAGACTCGCTATATCTTCATCGGGCTCCATTTTTAGTTTGTAGAGGTCCTGCTTACGGCTCACCCTACTCTTCTTTCTCCTAGCCCCGAAGTTCTTTTCTAAAACCTTCCATGCGGCTTGATAAAGTCTTACAGTCATCTGTGGAGTGTACGTAATTGCGTGCAATGATGTGATTATAATTCCAAGCTCATCCTTTGCTTCGTTTTGTGCACTCGTGCCAGCTTTGGCACGTGTCCCATCTCTAAAAGAGAGAGCGCTAATGGTTGGCTTGACGACCGAACAAGTGTTTTGGTGCAAATTGGAGGCCAAAAACAGTGAATTCAGCGTGCTGTAATTTCTTGCCAGGTTTTGTAAAGTGTGTGGAAAGTCACCATTTACTTGGAATTCTGTCAGTGGAGACTTCTATTGTGGTTATGCTGCCGAAATCGGGTTAGAGTAGGGGAATTTCAACCCGATAAAAGTGGGACAGCTTGTAGAAGTTTACAGGTTTTTCTCAAGTGTAATAAGAACAAAGAAATACCGCAAGGGGCGTCAGTCTTTGGGGCCAACAGGGTGTCCTTGTCTTCTTGGGAGCGTTCTAGCTGCCAAGCCGTGTTTTGTTTTAAGTGTTGAATTCCGATCACACGCTTATTCATGAAGTTCCATTGTGTCGTAAAGTTCAAGTAAAATTAAACAGTGTAAAGATCGAGTGAAAGCTAAAGTCTACCACCCTACAGCCAGTTTCATGGTTCCGTTGTCGGAACAAAATCACTTTTTCCTCAAGAAGTGAGCCTTGGTTGGTTTCGGCGAAGACACAAACCACAGGAACTTGCAATTACACTATGGCTAACACGACAAATGACGCTAGGCAAGAGGGTTCCTCTTCGCAATACAGACAGGTTCTACCTCCAGTGTTCGAGGTTAAGTTCACGGCCACCACTCTTTGTGCCTTTTGTTGATGTGAATGCTCCACAAGTTCAGGATGCATTGAGGATGCAGTTGCTTGCAGTTGTGAATGTGTTTTCTCGGTTCGTGTAGAATCCTAGGTTTATGGAACTTCTGCAAGTGCCACCAACAACTTTCTCATGCAGGAAAGCCCGTTGAGGCTCAAGCCCAGGTCCCTTATGCGTCCGAGCAAGGAGCACTTGCATGTTTCGGAGTCAATTGGGGCGCCAAGGCAAATTCCTTCTTTCCACGAACAGGTGGTTAAGATGCCAATTCCACAGGCTATACCACTTCAGCCAGCCACCTTTCGGAGTCCAAATGTTGGTTTAAATGGACAGGGAACCAGTTTCCAGGCTATGCACCAGGTTTTTCCACCACCATCTATGTTTCAAGGCTATGCAATAGGTTTTTCCACCACCCACGGTACATCCTGGGTATTTCGGGGGGTGGATTTGTGTATCAAAGCATGGTTGGTTATGCATCTGGAAACCAGTAGTTAACCTAGGAAAAGTCTTTGGGGGTATGCAGGGCATGATGCCAAACCCCATGTATGGTAAGATTGGCATGCAGCAAGGGTTTCAGAGCCATTAGGGCCAGTTTGGGGTGCAATTTTGGCATGGCTGGTTTTTCCGACCAACAGGCACCAATGACTCGAGCCGATGATTCCTATTACAATGCCCATGTTGTAGACACTTTCTCATGATAATTTGGGAGTGCTAGAAAAGCCCAAAACCATACAAAGAAGGTATTGCAACTGTGAAGTTTGATACCTTCAGTGGATTTCAAGAAAAACCAAGGCTCTTACTTTCCTCCAGCACTTTGATACAACTTATGAGAGGGAGGATTTTACAGAGGCCTCCAAGGTCAGGAAAGCTGTCACTTTCTTGAAAGGAAATGCGCGTTCATGATGGACAACTTTGTTGATGCAAGGACAGGCACCCGTCACATGGTTTTACTTCAAGCAAATATTTGCATCTACGTGGCTGTCAAATAAATTTGAAGCCGATGTCATGACGGATTGGCACCAACTCAATGCGGCTTCTTGCAAAAGCTTAAATGAGTACAATCGGAAAATCTGTAAAGCATTGCTCTCAGTAACTTCCTATAGGTTTGTGCCACTGAAAAAGCAGATAGAGAAGTATTGTTGTGGGGTGCCTAAAGGGCTCAGCAATTACTTCATAAAGAATAAAGTGGCCACCCTTACTCAGCTTATGGAAGTTGCCAACCCTAGTCATGCCTTAATGAAGAAGACAGTGGATTTCAGGGCGGCGTGAAAGGGGGTCGGTCAAAGAAAAATTCAGCAAAGAGGTCCTTTGCAAAAGTGACTATTGAAGCTTCCGAGGGGTCAGGAAATGCAGAGAAGGCTAAAAGACTCAACCGAGTCTTCTAAAGGATAGACTAAAACAAAGAAAAGTTAAGGGAAAAGTTGCAAGACAGTTATTTGGTGAAGTTCAAAAACTATCCACCTATGGATGCAAAGTGGATGGAAGAAAGTGAACTGTGAGAGTCATCAAATGTATTGCAACTTTACCTTGAAGCTTTTGGTTTACAAGTTACAGCCATGTATTCTCCAACTCAGATCACTTCGGTAGAGCAAAGGTCAAAGGGCTTGACACGTGCTCAAAAGAGGGGTGATGATAGAGCTAGCACTTCAAGATTCAATGCGATAGAAGTGTACATTGTTTGACAAAAGTATGAAGGTCTCATTAAATCATTTGTACACATGTTGTTTACAAGTTTTTCTCAAGTGTAACAAGAAGAAAGAAATACCGAAAGGGACGCCAGTCTATGGAGCCAATAGGGTGGTGAAACCGGCCTGTTCAATCCAAAAAGGGCGGTAGACTTTACTTTAAACCTTGATTTAGCTTTCACCCATTATTAGTCCTTTCGGTACTTCTTTATTGTTTAAAAGAGGGAATATACGCTGTGGATCCCTACAAGCTGCCCCGCACAAACTTGGCTGAATTTCGACTGTTCCGGCCTGATTTCGGCAGCATAACTGTAGTAGGACCCTTCACAGTCAGTATTCCCACGCATTGACTGACTTTCCCGACGCATACAGGCACTTTGCAAAACCTGGCGAGAATCTGCAGCACGCTGAATTCTCTGTTTTCAGGCCTGAAAATGCGCCAGATCACCTGTACAACGGTCCCCTTGCGTCCCCGAACCTCCTGGGGGTATTAGGGTCCGTTTAGGGCCAAAACCCTAAACCTGCAAAAATACACAGCAGGCTGTAATTCACTGTTTCGGGCTCCGTTTCGCGTGCCGGTCGCATCCGTAGCAAGTCCTCGAGCTCCCGCACCTGTAGGGCTACTTGCCCTTTGAATCAGATGAGATTTCTGGTGTGAAACCTCTCCGAATTCACCTGTACCTGCGGGGGGGTTAGCCGCTAGCTAATCCAGTACCTGTGCAAAAGGCTCTTGCCTCGGCAATCGCGCATGAACCCACACAACTGTACATTGGTCAAATGAAGAGCCCACTAGAGGGCATAACATAATGCCAAAGGGGAGAGAGAGGGCAGTGCGTAGCGTGCAGGGCATCACTCCTAGCACCGCACTGTGCATAAGAGGGAAAGCAAGCACTCCATAGCTCTTAACCTGTGACAAATTCTGAAAATCAGCCTCCTCTCTCATTTTCAGCGCCCCCTCTCTTGCCAGGAGTAGCAGAATGCTCACAGAGTGCCACATGGCACATTTTCCGACTTTGGGCATTCCCGGCTAAAAATATCTCAACTGGTGCGTCAGTTGACTTTGCAGCAGAGCAACAAAATGTTCCCTTTGTCATTCCAGAGGTAATGACGTCAACACATTTTCAGGTCCCAAAATAGCAGTTCCCTAAATTTTAGGAGATGCTGCCATTGTATCTTTCTAGGTCATCCGACCCTCTTTGTACACTACGGCCACATCCAGAACTGAAATGTAGCCTCTGTAGCAAAGGATTCCACTTTGGC
The DNA here is from genome assembly GCF_014529385.1 of Adiantum capillus-veneris. Lineage (NCBI taxonomy): Eukaryota > Viridiplantae > Streptophyta > Polypodiopsida > Polypodiales > Pteridaceae > Adiantum > Adiantum capillus-veneris. Next base: position 22,640 of record NW_028221895.1, read on the forward strand.
TAGTCAATGACCCCACTTTGGCTAAACATAGTCTTTGTCCAACCTTAGTGCTCTCTTGCCCTCAGGCCTGGACTCCCTCTGGACAGTTCCACACTAGCTATGCAATGCAGGGCAGTTAGATTTCCCGAGGGGTGTTTCCAAAAAGTGAAAGTAAATAGATAATAAGAAAGAAATCAACAAAACGGATAGATAGTAGTCACACGCTGGTGACATACCCCCCTCTTGAAATGTCAAACGTCCTCGTTTGCATCTATGTCGTACATGCTTGCTATCAACACTGATGTATTCAACACCTGTCGACACATATACGACACATACATGCTCATTGTCAACCCTGGTGTATTCAACACCTCGTCGACTCATGTATTGCCTGCGTGTGAACCCTGTCCCAATGACATAGTGGTAGCTTCGCACTCTGCCATTGCTTTGAGTCACTAACTTTCCAATGACAAAATGGTAGCTGCACATTTTGCCACTGTCTTAAAGTACACGTTGGATCCCGTAACACTTTCGAGCACACCCAAACCGACAGTTTAAGAATGCAGTTACACATGTACTCTTCAATAGAAGCAATCACTGTATCCTTGACAAACTGACAAGAAATACTCACTTCTATAGCACTAACCAAACTTTTGGACATTCCATAAGAGCAATTGCCAAACTGACAATCTGTACAGCTCTAACATTCATGTAGCAGGTATTTGATTTGAGCGCACTTTAAATACCATGTACATCATTTTGTTTCAGAAGCCATTGTCACACTAACAATCCATGTAGCTTTGAAACTCAAGGAGTCAAGGTAGGTTGCAAATCGAAGGCTTCAAGGTAAAGTGATAACACAGTTGGTGACTCTGCAAGTTCACCTTCTTCCATCCACTTAGCATCCATTGGTGGATAGTTTCTGAACTTTACCAAGTAACGCCTAGCAACCTTGCCTTTCACTTTCCTTTCTTTGTGTGCCAAAATCTGTTCAGGGACCAAGATCTCGTCAAGTTCCTCGACTTCCGGCTGATCTTCAGCTGGCATATCTTCTGGCACATCACCCACATAGGGTCTGAGAAGACTCACATGAAACGCATTGTGAATCTTCCAACTGTCAGACAATTTCAGCCTATATGCAACATCACTGATTATGTCGCACACTTGAAAAGGCCCATAGTAACGCATGCTGAGCTTTGGAAACAGTCTTTCCTTGCCCTTCATCTTCTTTAACCTTGCCTTTTCAAAGCGTAAAAGCACCCAATCACCAAGTGAATATACCACTTCACGACGGTGACGATCGGCTGCTTTCTTTTGCTTTGCCTGAGTCCTTTCTAAGGCCACTTTGACCTTCTTGTACATTTCATCCATGTCCTGAACATACTTATCTGCTTCAAATATCTTGTCCTTTGTATGCAGTATGGGAGGAACTTTCTTGCCACCTTCAACTATCTCAAAGGGTGCCTTGCCAGTTGATGAATGCACTGTATTATTGTATGCATACTCCACCAATGGCAAATACTGCTCCCACTTACCTTTATGCTCTGACACATAGCACTTCAGCAAATCTAGGACAGTAGAATTTGCCTCTTCTGACTGCCCATCTGTTTGAGGATGAAATGACGAAGAGAATTTGAGCGTGGTGCCCATATTCTCAAACAAGCCTCTCCAGAACAAACTTGTCATGCGTGGATCACGGTCGCTAACAATCGACTGTGGCATGCCATGATACTTGAAAATATTGCTCATAAACAAGCGTGCCATCTGATCTGGCTTTATCTTCTTCCTGACAGGAATAAAATGAGCCTGTTTGCTGAATCTGCAAATAATGGTCCAAATACCATCGTTTCCTGTCTGCGTTCTCGGAAGATCAAAGATAAAATCCATAGCAATACTTTCCCATGGTTTATCTGGAATAGGTAGTGGTTGCAATAACCCTGGTGCCTTTTGCCTGTCAAACTTGACCTTTTGGCATATTAGGCATTCTCGCACAAAGGCATCCACATCCCTTCTCAATGTAGGCCAATAGAAGAATGTCTCAACCGCTTTAACTGTAGCATCAATACCACGATGCCCTGCATACGGTGGGACATGACTCTCTGCCATAACTTTGCGTCGCAATGGCTTTGTGACACACAATCTGCCATGCATCATCATGAACCCGTCTTTAAGAAGATAGTGTTCATGACGTTGTCCTTGCATTAGCTGCTCGAAGACCCTTGCAAAATCTTCATCATTTTCATATTGTTCTCTCATATCATCAAGTTCATGATGATAAGGAATTGACACAACTGAAATTTGTGGCTTCCTTGACAAGGCATCAGCCACAACGTTCTTCTTGCCTTCCACATGCACAATCTGAAAATGGAACATGGACAAAATATTTGCCCATCGCATATGCTTTTCAGATAACTTTGTTTGTGTCAAGAAGTATTGCAAGGTCTGATGATCCGTTTGGACAACGAAATCTACACCTAGCAAGTAGTGTTTCCAACTTAAGAGCGCATGAATCACAGCCAGTAACTCTTTCTCATAGACCTGCATGGTCATCTCTGGCCCTTGCAAAATTCTGCTCTCATAGGCTACTACCCTGCCATCTTGCATTAGCACTGCACCAATGCTACTACCGCAGGCGTCACACTGGACCACAAATGACTTCCTAAGATCTGGCAACACAATGACCGGATCTGAAGTCATCTTTTCCTTTAAGAGATTAAAAGCTGAAATCTCTTTTTGTGTCCATCTAAAGGTGACTGCCTTCTTTTGAAGAGCATGTAAAGGTGAAGCAATCTCAACGAAATTTCGGATAAACCTTCTGTAATAGGAGCATAGTCCCAAGAAGCTTCGGACATCATGCACCGTCTTCAAATTTGGCCATGACTTGATCGCTTCAACTTTTGCAGGATCCATTCTGACACCATCCTTTGAGACAATGTGTCCCAGAAAGTGAATCTCTTCCAGAAAAAACTCACTTTTCTTTGCATTGATGAGCAACCTATGACTGCGTAGCTCTTTGAACACAATGGCCAAGTGATGCCTATGCTCCTCTTCATTCTTTGAGTAGACTATCATGTCATCAAAAAATGTACCAACAAACTGCTGGTGTGGACGGAAAATTTTGTCCATCATCCTATTGAACGTAGCAAGAGCATTTGTGAGACCAAAGGGCATCACTAAAAATTCGTAGAGGCCAAACGTCGTTCTAAAAGAAGTCTTGTGCACATCCTCTGATCTACTGCGGATCTGATGGTACCCAATCTTTAGATCTATCCTGCTAAACATAGCTGCTCCTTCTAATTTGTCCATAATATCATCAATTCTAGGTATAGGGAACCTATTCTTGATGGTATTCTTGTTCAGTGCACGGTAGTCTATGCACATACGCCATGAGCCATCCTTTTTCTGCACCAACAACACCGGAGAACAGAATGGAGATGAACTGGGCTGAATCAGCCTCTTTTCTAACAGCTCCTGTACTTGGCCCATTATCTCTTTCTGCTGAGCCGCACTAACCCTGTACGGAGGCTTATTTGGTGGGCTACTGCCTGGCACCAAATCTATCGCATGGTCCTCGGGTCTCTCTGGCGGTAATTGAGACGGTAATGAATCGGAAAAGGAGTCACTATACTGTTGTAAAAACATTGACCTTTCTTTATCCAGCACCGATAAATTTGATTCATCACAATCTGACACTTCACGTGCAAAAACCAAGTACGCAAAAAGATGCTTTTTCATTACAGAAGTAATAGCAAAAGCTGATACAGTAGGAATAGACTCCCCTTTAAGCTTTACATCCAGAATGTGAGTCTTTCCTCTGCTCTGTACAGTGATCTTTTTGTTGTAGGCATCCAGGATTCCCTGTACACGAAACAACCAAGGAATACCTAACAACACATCACATCCGTCCAGTGGCATGATGTAAAATTCTTCAGCATCTACATAGGACTGGATATGTAGACGCAACTTTCTAATAATGGGTGTCACAGCCTCTGTATGGCCAGGACATACCAAACCTGCCTCTGCTGTATACCCCATCTCTTCAGGTCTGATTCCCAACTTTGAAGCCAATTCTGGGGAAATGAAGTTGGCTTTGGCACCTGGATCAAAGAAGATAAGCACTGTTTGATCCCTGACCTTTCCCCATGCTCTGCAAAGCTCACTTGCATCTGAATTTGGCTTGTTGCCCACCATATCTAGCACTAGACCAGCCATGGGCTTCTTTCCTTTCTTGTCCTCCTTGTCATCAGAATCAGCTGGCCTTTTCTTTGTAGGACAGTTGTAAGCAATGTGGCCAGGCTACTCACATATAAAGCATTTGTTCTCTGTCCTCAGGACCTTCTTTTGCTCTTCTGACTTGCGAGGAAAACATCTTTTCCATTTCTTCGCTGGTCCCTTTTCTGATTCAGCCGTAGCTTTATCTTTCCCTGCGTTGGCTGACTCCTGAGTCCCTTTAGGAGCCTCATTGGGAACGTGCTTCTTGGCTGAATTTTTCTTGCCTGATCCTGCCTTGACACCAGTGTTAAATTCACAATCTTCTCCCTTGAGCAAACCATTGCCAGTGTTTGCTACCTCGATGAGCTGCGTCAAAGTAGTGACTTTTGTCTTCGTGCAGTATTTTCTCAATCCTTTGGGTAGGCCACAACAGTATTTTTCAATCTGTTCTGTCAATGGCACAAACCTATAAGAAGTTACTGGAAGTAGAGCTTTCCAAAACTTCCGATTGTAATCATCCAGATTTCTGCAAGTAGCAGCAGTTAGCTGGTGCCATTCTGTCATGACATCTGCTTCAAAGTCATCAGATAACCATGCTGCTGCAAAAATCTGCTTGAAGTAAATCCATGTGGACGGAGCTTGCCCTTGAAGCAATAAAGTTGTCCACCATTGTCCCGCATTCCCTGTCAAGAAAGTGGCTGCCTTGCGGACCTTTGAAGCCTCTGTAAAATTGCCCCCTGCATAGGCCTTGTCAAATTGCTGGAGGAATGAGAGAGCCTTCTTCCTGTCATCAAACCCTGTAAAGGTCGTGAAAGTCACACCTTTGCCACCTTCTTTGTACGGAGTTGGCCTCTCCAACGGCGTTAAATTGTCATATGGAAGTGACTGAAACATGGGAACACTATTAGGGTTCATCTGTGTTCCTTGGCCGCTATTAACTTGACCTGGAAATGCCATATTTGGCTGCTGATTTGTAATTCCAACCATACCAAAATTTGCTTGTGGCATCCTAAATTGGCCCTGAGTGTTTTGAAACCCTGGTAGCATGCCTGTGACACCATACATGGGGTTAGGCATCATTGTTTGAGCACTCCCGAACACTGTTCCTGGCGTGTAAAACTGAATTCCAAGTGCATGACCAGCCATGCTCTGGAATACCGATCCACCTCCAAAATAGCCAGGGTGTACTGAAGGTGGTGGGAAGACCTATTGCATAGCCTGTAAGTTGCTTCCCTGCCCATTAGAACCAGCTATAGGTTGCTGAAAGGTGGCGGGCTGAACTGGTACAACTTGAAATACTGGCATCTCAGCCACCTGTTCTTGCACGTTAGGCATAGGTTGTGGAGACTGCATGTTCTCCGTCAAGTGTACAGGTGTTTCCATTGACTGTGCGGTATGAATCACCTGTGCTCGAGCCTTAACAGGCTTTTGAATATGATCCAGTGACCCAACTTGCTGAGACGGAACAAGAGGTTGAAGAAAGGCTAAAAACCTCGGGTTCTGCATTACTTGTGTGAACATAGCCACAGCAGTAGCCAACTGGGTCCTGAATATATCGTCATCTGTCTGTGGTGGTCTTGAGGACTCACCCACTTCATGTGTCTGTTGACCCTGTGAAGAGGAAACCTCTTCAGTCACATCATCTGGTCTGTCAGCCATAATTGCAATTCACTGTGTCTGGTCTATGATCCCCTGTGTCTTCAAGCCCAAAACTGACCAAGGCTCATTTCTATGGGAAAAAGTGATTTAATCCCGTCGATGGAACCATGAAACCGGCCTGTTCAATCCAAAAAGGGCGGTAGACTTTACTTTAAACCTTGATTTAGCTTTCACCCATTATTAGTCCTTTCGGTACTTCTTTATTGTTTAAAAGAGGGAATATACGCTGTGGATCCCTACAAGCTGCCCCGCACAAACTTGGCTGAATTTCAACTGTTCCGGCCTGGTTTCGGCAGCATAACTGTACTAGGACCCTTCACAGTCAGTATTCCCACGCATTGACCGACTTTCCCGACGCATACAGGCACTTTGCAAAACCTGGCGAGAATCTGCAGCACGCTGAATTCTCTGTTTTCAGGCCTGAAAATGCGCCAGATCACCTGTACAACGGTCCCCTTGCGTCCCCGAACCTCCTGGGGGTATTAGGGTCCGTTTAGGGCCAAAACCCTAAACCTGCAAAAATACACAGCAGGCTGTAATTCACTGTTTCGGGCTCCGTTTCGCGTGCCGGTCGCATCCGTAGCAAGTCCTCGAGCTCCCGCACCTGTAGGGCTACTTGCCCTTTGAATCGGATGAGATTTCTGGCGTGAAACCTCTCCGAATTCACCTGTACCTGCGGGGGGATTAGCCGCTAGCTAATCCAGTACCTGTGCAAGAGGCTCTTGCCTCGGCAATCGCGCATGAACCCACACAACTGTACATTGGTCAAATGAAGAGCCCACTAGAGGGGCATAACATACTGCCAAAGGGGAGAGAGAGGGCAGTGCGTAGCGTGCAGGGCATCACTCCTGGCACCGCACTGTGCATAAGAGGGAAAGCAAGCACTCCATAGCTCTTAACCTGTGACAAATTCTGAAAATCAGCCTCCTCTCTCATTTTAGGCGCCCCCTCTCTTGCCAGGAGTAGCAGAATGCTCACAGAGTGCCACATGGCACATTTTCCGACTTTGGGCATTCCCGGCTAAAAATATCTCAACTGGTGCGTCAGTTGACTTTGCAGCAGAGCAACAAAATGTTCCCTTTGTCATTCCAGAGGTAATGACGTCAACACATTTTCAGGTCCCAAAATAGCAGTTCCCTAAATTTTAGGAGATGCTGCCATTGTATCTTTCTAGGTCATCCGACCCTCTTTGTACACTACGGCCACATCCAGAACTGAAATGTAGCCTCTGTAGCAAAGGATTCCACTTTGGCTAGTCAATGACCCCACTTTGGCTAACCATAGTCTTTGTCCAACCTTAGTGCTCTCTTGCCCTCAGGCCTGGACTCCCTCTGGACAGTTCCACACTAGCTATGCAATGCAGGGCAGTTAGATTTCCCGAGGGGTGTTTCCAAAAAGGGAAAGTAAATAGATAATAAGAAAGAAATCAACAAAAAGGATAGATAGTAGTCACACGCTGGTGACAGGTGGAGCACTCTAGATGCCAAGCCTTGTTTTGTTTTGAAGTGTTGAATTCCAATCACAAGCTTATTCGTGAAGTTCCTTTTGTGTCGTAAAGTTAAAGTAAAGTTAAATAGTGTAAAGATCGGGTGCAAGCTAAAGTCTACCGCCCTACGGGCCAGTTTCAACTTGGGCATGTGACAAGGCTAACTCAAACCAATCACCCGGGGATCCCTTTCTTCCGGTACACAACTCGGTTGGATCACCACATGCTAACAGCAAGGAGATAGATTCGTCCTATTGAAAAGCCTCGTTGGCAGGGGGAGAATCTCACTTCCGAGTTCTTGGTAGGTTTTTGGGAGCACTTATGGGACAGCAAGCAGCCGAGCAAAGTCACCATGTTTTAGTGGCTAGTTGAACATCAAGCTATTACAGTAGGGAGTTGGTTGGTGCACAACCTCTCAGCAATATGTGCCGCCTGTGACCACCCACTTGAGACAGTGATTCACTATCTGTGGGACTACCCCATAGTGCAGTAGGTGTGGCTTCGGATTCTTAGGTGTGAGCGCGAGTGTGCGGAAGCGTGAAGAAGAAGAGGGGGCGAGCAGCCCCCCATGACTACCATGAGCAAAAGACCTATATACAATAACCAGATGAGAGTGTGTGGAAGTGGGTATCCCCTTGGCCCCATAAATAGGTGCCCAAGAAGAGGTAGGGTAAAGCCTGGAAAAATCCCCCGCAACCTAGCAAGAAATAAATAAAGTATGAGCGTGCCCCGACGAAATGGGCGGCCGGACCAAGCAGTCTAAATGCATATACAGAGGGTGGCAAGCAGGCCAAAGGCACACTAGCCGTACAAGTATTCCCTAGACCTATGAAGTAGCAGTGGTGTAAGTCTAACATTAGGCTCATGCCGCACTTTATATTGCCAGCCAGTACAATTGGGTTGCAACTTGGTCCACACTCACGGGCCAACATTGTGTTTCGAAATGGCTTCAATCAGGAGGATGATTGTGATACACGAGGGCCAATCCACACTCCAGCCAGCCACTGAGCTAGTCCCTCGGGAAAGATGCAGAGATAGAGAGTGGTGTTAGGAGCAGTGTAACAAGGAACGGGTGGAACGCAGCCCAAACGTTCCGAAACGGCGTTCTGGACGAGTCCCATTCCTGAAACGGAGTCAAGAACGGATCATCGGTCCGGAACAGTGTAACTAGAACGGTGTTCTGGAATCGGGGGAACGGGACGGAACATGAGGCGGAATGACAGAACACAGGGCGGAACGGGCAAAAGTAGGCATTTGGGGGCAAATCTGGGGCTATTTGGGGGACATATTTAGGGCAGTTTGAGGGCAGTTTTGGGGTTGTTTAGGAGTTGATTTGGGACCAAGTTGAATGAAGGTAATTCAAGCTTTACTTTTAGTCAACCGTTTTGGCCCCGTTCCCATTCCCATTCCCCCCCCCCCCCCGTTCCGGACCCTCCCGTTCCCGTTCCGGGTAACTATGGTTGGGAGCTCATCTACACCTGATACTGTGGTTTATCTGGAGAGCCCTAGAGACACTGTGACATTTGACTAGAACTGATTCACACACTCGGGGCAGTTTGAGAGACTCCAGGGCGCTTCAACCACATGCAAGAGCACCGTGAGAACTTCTTGCGGCTCTGGTGCCTAGGGCCCTTCTTCGCCATGGTTCATGGTGTGCCTGGATGGCAATACCATCCACCAGTGTGGCTTTTTCATCCTCCCATCTCCTAAACTAGCCTTATTGTGCATATCTTGTTTTTTCATTGGGAGCGTCTCTCCACATGCTGATGTAGCCGTCTCTAGCAGGGGCAGATTGTTGCCCATTGGGCAGTTTTATTAACTAATGGAAGGATCTTTTTCTTGGGGTTAAAAAAAGGACGCTCCACGACACATAAGGGACATATGTCTAAGTCCCAATCTTTCTACGACTATTTGAGCTGAAAACACTTTTTCAAATCTAGCAGAGGACTATAGACGTGTTCACTTCGAGGACAAGGACTAGTTCTAATTATAAAAATAAAGAAAAGAGCCAATCGTGGACACGAAGCATCGAAGAATAGAGTCCTGGAGAAAGAAAAAGGATCTATCAAGAATTCTTAGTGCCAGGTGAATAAGTTTATAAAAGGTTTGGGACACTCGAATACACGAGGAACATGGGCTAAAAAAACACTTTTTCCAATCAAGCAAAGAAGCAGTAAAGAGGAAAGCACCGTAGATGTGTTCAAGGACTCTAGTTCTATTTCTAGCGACAAAGAAGAGAGTTGGTCGCAGAAACGAACGCACCGAAGAATCGAGTCTTGGAGGACCAAAAGGCGCTGTCGACAATTCTCACTCAAAAATTCAAAGGGAGGTAGAGCGCGAAGTGAGTCAGCATATGAAGAGTTTGGGACACTCAATGGCACGCGAGGGACATAAGTCTAGTCCAAGTCTTTCCCGGCTAATTTGGATGAAAACACACCTTTTCCAATGTAGCAGAGAAGGGGTCAAGAGGAAAACATTGTAGGCATGTTCGCTTCGAGGACAAGGACTCTAGTTTTAGTTCTCGCGGCGAAGAAGAGAGTCGGCCGAACAAAAGAATGCATCAAAATACGGAGTTCCGGAGCACCACAAGGCGCTGTGACAATTCAAGAAGAGAATGACTCAAATAACAAATTCTCTACCTTTGGCTCTGCCTTTGACTGCCACCAACCAAGTAAAGTCAAAATGGGCAAGAAAGAATTAAAAAATGTGTCCAACTTGATACAAAGCTTTTTCCGGGTTGTCTTTTATCCAACACTCTGACACCGCTTTCTCAAGAGGCATTTTCCAAAGGTTTCAAGGTTCAAAAAGAAGCAACCCACCTCAAGGGCAATGCACAGACGTGGTAACTCTTCTACTGCACAGCAAGACACCTCACAATTGGGTGAGGTTTAAGAGATTGTTCTCATCTCTTCGGATGAAATCAAAATATGAAGCAAAGACTTTGACTGCATGGAATCATCTCGGATTAAGAAAAAAGATACTCTCTCCAATTACAATCAGAAAACTTGAGATACTTTTCTACCAATCACTTCTTTCCGGAAGGTCTCTTAACACAAAATAGCCCTCACTCCCTAATTTGCCCCTAAGATCCACCAGGCAGAAGATGAAACAATTAGCCCAAGCAATTGCGTCAAACCCCTACCCATAACTCCACTAACCATGGATTATTTTACTTATAGCATTGATGGTAAATGGACCAAAGTTGACAATCCACTATCACCACATAACTGTTTAGAAATCCATGTACCATGATAAGGGCGAGGCAATGTTTTCACTATTAACAACTGAAAAGACAAGCAATGATAATATTGCTTAGAGCAAGACAAGAGGACATGATACAAATTTGTGGTGCTCCAATCATTTTTTACAAGATCATGTTGCAAATCACATGTTATTTCACAATGTATGTGTGCATACCAACCTCTTCATCAAAACAAAACAACAAAACCTGAAAATCTTCTGAAGCTGCATATCAACTTCTTTCAGGACGTTCCAAAACTGCTTTTTGAGTCACTTGAAAGATCAATGCAGCTCATCGGAACAGCACATACATTATAGTAACCGAGACAACCATGGCATCACATTATAGGGCCCCTTTCACATTGAAACTATTCGTTCATTCAGGCAGATATACCACCAAAATCAGCCTTCCTTTAAATACACACATCACATGAACCTAGACCAAAGCCATCCACACAAGAGCCCTTCCCCAAGTTTGCTAGAACAATGCTGTGATCGTGTCATAAACAAAAGCAGAACAACTTACCAATGCAAATACGGCAACAAGGGAGTACGCAGCGCACAGTGTGTAAAAGACGACCTCCTGCAAAGTGCTTGAATCATTTTGCCACCAGTTTCTCAAAAAATTCACAACTGGGAGATCTGCATGGGGGCGAGGCATCCAGATGACTTCCATGTGGACCTGTGTAATTGTTTAACACAGCACTCGAATGGAAAATGCAAATGTGAGGTGGCACCCCGGCACTTGATTCTTCATATGGTGAAGTGTAGAAAGGATCCGAACATAGAGAGGTTGTTAGCCGCAAGGAAGGATCAAAACTGCCGCTGAAACCAGGAAAAAGCAACCGATAACTTGAGCAGGAAGGAGGGCAAGGAAACGTACAAAAAAGACTCTGCCAATGTATGTTTTGCGCCGCTCTATATATATATGGGTTATCCCTAAAGGGAAAAGCAAGTAAAACCCTAAGAAAACAAGAAGAACGCGGGCGATGGCGGAACCCTAGAGCGGGCAACCCAAAACTGCCTTCGCCAGTGAGGGAGGTGGAAGAGGAAGCGCGCTTTCTTGGCCCTGCCAAATCAGGCAACCTTGCTTCCCTCCACGCTTCTGATGGGCCAGAGGCCTTTACTGCTTTTGACACGTCTGTCTAATAATTATTGGCGTCTGCCACGTGGACAAGTCCTTGTTGGTCTCCGATACTCAAAACTCCGACCGCTGTTGCTGTTACGACAACATTGCCCTGGTACCATGTCGTTGCAACTTGCACCTCCTCTCGTCGGCTGCAGCCCCTGATCCTACGATGGAATTTAATTTGTTGAAGACGGAGAGAGGTTTGGCATTTTTAAACCTTTGCTTAGGCATCTGAGGGCTCACGCGTGTACATGAACATGGAGAAGAGAGCCTACCCTTGAACAGATTTCTTAGCAAGAGGTAAGGTAAGGGGGCTAGTAGAATGGCAGCACCTAATTCCAACGAATGCACACCCCAATAATGCAGCGCTCGGTAATTACTTCAGCGTTTGTCAAAGCGACGGGCTGACTTTTCTGTGATCGCGCGATTGGTTTGACCCTTCTCTAATACTGGCCCTCACATGCAATACAACTCTTTTGCATCAATTCCATGTTGGAGTGGCAAATTACTAAGCACGACATGACCTGCAAGCTTTTTTTATGATTGAATTCAGATGAGAAAAGAAGTTGATGTAGGCGAAACATGAAGTCTCTTTAGAGGGGAAAAAGCACTCCTCAACTTTGGTGCCACAAGATTGGCCCCCTCACCTTAGAGAGGGTGGAGATGAACTCTACTCACATCCTACACAATACACACATAAAGACAACACCCATCAACATCACTCTAGAGACAAATGACAAGGGGCGTAGAGAGAGATAGAGAGAGGTGAGATGTGCCAAACCAAATAGGGAGTTTCTAATTTTTACCAAAGTTTTCTATGAAAGCAAAGGAATTTTTGAAGATACCTATTGAAGAATGTGATGTGGGTGTCCTACTAGGATTGGCATTGATGCAATGAGAGAGAGAGAGAGAGAGAGAGAGAGAGAGACGTCTATTAGGTTGGATTCACCATCGGCCACGGATTGATCTAGGTTGTCTTCCCATGTAACCTTCCTCATGAGATGGCGACCACGTAATGTCTTCACACATGGATGTGAACATCATGATACTACTTCGTCTCCTTTTTTTCATGTTGATGTGCAAGAAGCCTAGTGGCTTAGCTTCTCTTGCAAGCTCCGGTTGTCGAAGTTTGAAGAGCACTTTGGATGTCCTGCATATGGGTGAGGAGGAAGGTACAACCCAAGAGCTTGCCGAGCTTGGGTATGGTAGGAGAAGAAGAAAGGCGGTCAACCTGAGAGAAGAGGGGGGGGGAGGACATCGCACTGCTTCCTTGCAACAGTGAGAGTTTGCCATATCTATTTCACTCATTTCACTCTAAAAACTTGAGAAGGCCACATGGCATTACCCCTGTATCTACACTTCTCACTTTCCTCGCTTCTTAATAGGCAACACTTGCCATATATCATGTGACATATCGATGGAAAGAGCTTGGCAATGTGTTCCAAATGCAATATGGTTTGACAAATTCGAAGTTAAGATGCTCAGGTTACGGCCATTTTTTTAAAAAGAAGCAAAAACTGGTGGGACCGTGACCACAAGCCCATTTTCATTGGTGTAGAGAGTATATTCCAAAAGCATCTTTGACACTAAAGGGCCCTTTTAGGGTTCATATTTTTCCTAATGATTTGTTTCGAGTACAAAAGGTTTCATAGGATCCACAATAGCTAAGACGGGTGCATTAGCTAGAGCCTCCTTAAGTGTATCAAAACTTTGCTATTGAGCTTCTCCCCAATGAAATGCTTTGCCATTGGCTTTCAATTGGTGAGCCATAGGAATAGCAATTTGGGCATAGTTTTTAACAAAACCTCGCTAGAAAATCTGAAGCTCTTTCAAATCAATTGATCCATATGTAATTCGACAACAACGATTACATGCCCTAGATAGTGAATTTTTTCTTTCAAAAAATCACACTTGGTTTCCTTAGCATATAATTTGTGTTGCTATAGCAAATGTTGTAAGTGTTATTCTTCAGATGCACTATACACTGAAATCTCATCAAGAAAAACAATGATAAACTTGCCCATATATGGTTTCAAAACACATTCCATGAATGTCATGAAAGTAATTGGCGCATTGCTTAAGCCAAAAGGAATAACCAAAAACTCATAATGTCCAAACCTTGTTCAAAAACCAGTTTTAGGTATATCAGCAAGCCAAATATGGGCATGGGTGAGCTTGTCAAACAAATTATCAACTCGTGGTAACACATACTTATTCTTAATGGTGACCATATTAACCCACAGTAATCGATGCACATGCACATACTACCATTTTTCTTCACTTGCATAAAGGGAGATGCCCATGGTGAAGAATTAGGTTGAATAAACCCTTTATGAAAGTAGTCAGCAAGCTGAAATTTCACCTCGATAGTCTCAGAATGACTCATTCTGTAAGGCGGCTTACTAATGGGCTTCATATTTGCAACCACATCTATGTCGTGATGCATAGAACATGTCAATAGTAACCCTGTCAAAGGTGGTAGCGGAAAATGCAATGAAGACAAGAACTGGCTCTTGATTCGGTGGACACCTCGACTTTGATCTAGAAAACGTGCAATTCCAGATACATGAACAAGGCACCTGTAGAGAAGAGAGATCACTAAGGTAGAAAGAAACGGGACATCTGAGAGAGAGAGAGAGAGAGAGAGAGAGAGAGAGAGAGAGAGAGAGAGGAAATTATCTCCATGTTGTTAACAATCTGCTCATACAAGTGACTAAGGGTAGTCTTGGCATATATCTGACATGCCTCACGGCTAGACCCAAGGTACACACATTTGCAATTGTTACTAACACAGCCAACTGCTCCTACACACGAGACCACTGACATGAAAACAACACGAGCCACAACCCCAACATTGATCCACCTCCTGGCAGAGAGAGAGAGAGAGAGAGAGAGAGAGAAATCTTTGTGCTCCTAGACCGACACACAAGGATGGTGTTATGCCTCTAACTGAGATAATCATGGGATGGGCTGCCCTGAGGGGATGACAAGAAGGGGAAGACTTGTTTCCCATCTCTCCTAGCAAAGCATCACCTCCATGAGAAGCCCGTCATTCTTTGCGAACCCCGTCATGGTTGCTCACAAAAAACACTAAGGGCTGCTAGGCAAAAAAGCTAGGTTTTCGAGTGAAAAACATTAGGGCTACTTGTTGAGAAAAATGCTAGGGCTTGTAGTCGATGATCTCCACCTACTGCCCCCTGGAGTACCCATGAGAGGGCACCCCCACACTAGGGCTGAATTGTTGTACAACCAAGATGACCCCCCCCCCCCCCCCCAACCACCACCACCACCACCCCCTTCTCTATATATAGGCCCAAAGGCAGGCTACCCGACTGAGTCCTCCAACCCCACGACCTTGGAAAAAGGGAGAAATTAGCAGAACAATAGGAGAGGGTAGCAAATGCCCATAGGGCTCATGGGAGAAATATGAGAAGGGTGGGAAAAAATAATCCCAGCCTGCAGGAGCACAGATGGCCATGGAACCAAACCAAAACCCAAGGCTAAACATGTTCAGACATGTCTCGACATGAGAAACCTACCTCTTACTGGCCGAGCATAGCCACCAAACAACCCTCACTCCCTAACACCTATCTCTGGGAGAAACCGGTACAGATTGGACAAATCCAAAGAGATGCATGAACTCTAACACCCCCTCTTAGCTCCTGGCAAGGAAGACATACTAGGAAGCTAGAGTGAGCAATCTGCAACTAGAAAGAGAGAGCTTTGTGAACGAGGATAGCTGCTAGAGAGCTTCAAGGTCGAATAGTACCTGGCCAATATACCATCCAACCACTACCCTCGAAAGACGTTCGAGAACTATAATGTTGTCCACTGGAAGTTAATCCATCTCTATTAATAATCTTCTCAACTCAACCGATTTGCAAATCACACAACCAACATCTGTAGAATGTATTGTTGTTGACTGCTCCAAGAGAATGCATCAAAACTATCATAATAATCAATATCTAATTCTCCTAAATGATTTTCTCATGTTAAACTGATCATTTAATATGGGGAAGTGCCAGGGGAGAAAAAGCTATAATATTGGTTAAGTTAGCAGACCAGCCACAATAGGGATCCAAAGGAGGGAAAATAGGGATCCAAAGGGAGGGCCGTCTACAAAAGAGCTATGTGCAAAAATGGGCTCAAAAGACCCTAAGGTTCAGTCCATTAAGACTTCCAAAATGCTAAGGTTCCAAAATTCAAAGGTTGTGTCCAAAGGTCAAAAGCCTAGGGAAATTGGATGCTTTGTGTGTGTCCCAAAAGTCTTCAACCATCCCTACATAGGAGGGGGCGAGCCCTAGAAGTAGGAGATGAGAGAGAAACTCACACACACACAAGCTCCCTTTACACAAAGGGAATAAGGGACACATGTTAGCTCCCTAGCCCAGATGCCCACAAGGTGTACTCAATTCCTATTGGATGGCCTTGGAGGAGGACCAATGAGAATTAGGCTAGAGTAAATCTAGTTTAATTAATTTAAAAACACTTAATAAAAGAACCAATAAGAATTAAGCTCTCTAGAAGACTATTGGATGGTCTCCCAAGGGGTCCAATGAGCATTCAGCAGCCCAATGGCTTGCCTGATTCCTATTGGCTAGGAGGCAAAGGGGTCCAATGAGAGTTTAGTTGAATTAAGTAATTACCTAGAGCTCTCACAAAAGGGGAAAGGGGGACACATGTCAAAAGACTATCACTTATGTTGCTTAATTTCCATTGGCTAGGCATGGGGAGGTCCAATGAGGTGTGAGAATGAGCAAATAGCAAGAGGGGTCGACCAAGAGAGAGAGGGGCCTGATTTTTCAAAGGATTATTGACTTACACACTCACACAATCTATGTGTGAAGCAAGAAGACTCTCTCCCTCTCATTCTCAAGCTTTAATGGAAAGCTTACCACCTACTCCAAGCTTGTGAGAAGGGAGGCCTACACCAACAACTCTTGGCTTTGTGATGCAAATCCAACCAAGAGACAAGCTTCAATGCATGCTCATCTCCTCTAAGATGCTAATTACTAAGCTAAGCTATGCTAATAAGAGTGATTATGTGAGGAGATGTATATCTTTCTCGTAAGAATACTCCTTCTTTCTCTCAATCTACTCTCATACCCCACTAGCTCTCACCATCTTCGAAGGTGTGTGAGGTCTTGGGTCTGAGACCGTAAGGGAATTGATGTTGTGTTTAATAAGTGTTGTGCTTAGTGCTCGAAGTTTCCATCTTCATAGCACTAGCTAGTATTGAAGGAACACAAAGAAAGGTATCGTAAAATGTCTCTATTGATGGGAGAAACCATAATACAAAGCCTTTTGAAGGGGGGACTGGCTCCATGCAAATCCGGTCCTCAACTGTTGTCAATTGCTTAATTTCTCTCTCTTTTGAAGTATTGTTCATGCTATCTAACTAGGTGTTATGCTTTTTGTTGCTCTCTCCACCCAAGCACTCTTGTTATTCTCATTAGGAATCTATTCTAATGAAATGCTCACTATGTTCATGCTATTTTCCGCTACACACAAGTTACTAGGCCATTAAATGTCACAAAAACTAAGGGTAAAGGCATAAACTAATGGTATCTAGATCATTTCCCAACTCTAAAGTGCTCCATCCTCGAGGAAATAATAAAAAACTTGCACCTCTGTTCAAATACTACATGCCAAAATCTCCAAGCTACTACAGGAAGTCCAAAGAATGGGACAACCGAGGCTACCTAGAAATCAACTATTTGATGACAAAGAACCCAAGAGTTGCACTAACCACCATATACAATGATGAGCTACAAAGTGTATTTGAAGGAGCTTCATCATAACTAAAAGTGAAACTGCTACTGATCTTCATCTGTCTGGAATACATCTCGAGTGGCTATCACCCTACTCTCAAATTGAATCGGGAAAAAACATCCAACAAAAAGTACTGAGACTGCAACTAACACGACAAGATCATGAGACCATGCACACAAGCTTTGCAAGAGAAGAACAAGGTGCTATAGAAAGCCACCAAATAGACTGTCAATCCTATTCACTACGCATGGAACCACGAGAACTGTAAGGAAGTAGTTTGCACAAATCGACGAGAAACTAACTCGCAAGCTGGCTCCACGTCCCCCTCTGAAGGGAGAACACTCGAACCATGAATAATTGTCATAACTCTCCAATAGTCTCAACTTGTGTAATTGGATAACTTGAGATAGGTGGATCCAAAAGGAGATATACATGTGGAATCTAGAATCAAATTTGGAAGAAGAAGAATGTCTCCCCTCTTTGAAGAAAGGACATATACATGTGGAACCAAATCTGGAAGAACCAAGAAGATTGTCTCCCCTCTTTGAAAAATACCGGCTGATTGTAACTGGTTCCTAGTCCGAGTAGGACCACTATCCACTTCTACAAAAGAACATGCCAATCTAAGGATAAGGTTGTCCTGAATGGTATAGTTTGCGGGGATCAATTTGGAAGACAAGGCATAGGAAATATTGCTTGGATGCACTAAAAAGAGCAACCATCACACCACAAATCCGAAATACAAAGCAACCACTGAAATGGCTTAAAAACAACATCCTAACTGCATTTTAAGATAAAACACATCATCCGAAGCCGCAAGAAATGGGCAAGGAAACCAAGGAGTAGAAGACACCTTGCATGGTACTCCACTGAATGGAGCATCGGTAGTTGACTGAAGATAATAATCTAGAAGCCCTCTGTGAAAGAGAAAGTATGCTTCGAGGTAACAATTGACTCGACCCCACATTGGAATAGAGAAAACCTTGTCACTAAAAGCTCCAGAGCTAAAGCTGAGGATTCCTCCCGAGATAGGAAGCCCCGTTCCCGCTCAATCCTGAGAAAAGAGAATGAGTACCACTAGAAAAGAAATCTGAGATAACCTAGAGTAAAATTGCTTTCTCTGTAAATGAATAGAAAAACCTAAATCTTATGGAACTCGAGACTCAAAGAGAATCACACAATTGGTAAACTCGGACTGCTAAAAATAGGAAGACCTGAAAGGTCATCACCTAAGGAGCATGTTTGCCAAAGAAGCAGTCAGGGTCCAACAAAGAACCTAGCTACTGATGAAGCAAACTCCCTGAGATCAAACCAAATGTCTACCACTCCTCTGCATCTGCCAAGATCAACGCTCTAGGTACAATCCAATACAATATGCCAAACTATATACGGACTCAAAAGAGGAACTATACTCCCATTGTTGTAACTCGCTTCCTTAAAATCTTCATCAATTTTTCCTTTGTACTTGTGCTGAAGAAATATGCCCATTATTGAGTTGTGAAATCAATATCTAATACACAACATGACACCAATACTAAAAGGAAGAGTAAAGAAACCAGCTAGGGAAACTGCAACATGCCCACGACGATTGGAATGGGTTGCCTTAGGGTTGGATCTCTCATAAGGAATGTTTGGAAGAAGCATCCAAATGTTGCTGACTGCAAGAGCAGGAACTAGATGTCCCCACTAAACGTTGACATTATGTGCAAAACTGTCATCCAAAGGATCTCGACAAATCTGTTGTCTAACATCAAGACTACCGCCCATAAAATGTTGCAAACCTATCTAGAAATTGGTATAGTAATTGACAAGCTCACAAAAGGGCAAAGGAGTGACAAAATCTATAGGGCCACACTACCATGAGGGAAGGAGAGTACATGGAGATAGGAGAAGTCCACACTCCAACAAAACCTCCTCAAACTATTGTCATCGTTGGCTAAGGGTGTGGCACCACATGCTCCACCTTAAACCTCATCTAGAAAAGTTGAATGATCAAACAATGTGGTTCTGAAGATAGAAATATCCCAAGTGAATCTTGCCATCTTTAAACAAAACAAGCTCCTTCATCAAAGCATCTTTGAAACTTTCACAATCCCTCCTTCCATGGTCAGTACTATCACACCATGCTTCTATTTACAAAGCCTTCTTTGTTTTGAGGTCTTTGCCATGTAGATTGACTTGATGGTTGTTCCTTTTCTTCTAGCCTTGTAAGCTTTAACTTTACCTCTTGCATTCCCTTGACAATATCATATGGGATGGATTTGTCACTCTTTGGAACCACAATAACATGATTTATGGGACTCTAAAAAACACTCGAGGCTTGAGTATGGTTGACTATCATCTTGTCTCTTTGTCATTGTCGCTTAGCTAGCAATGAAATAACATCTTCGACCTCATTCGATCGTTAAGCCCTGTTCAAAATCCTTATCCTCAAGTAGTAACTCTAACTTTTCTAGAATCCCTTTGCTTACTGCCTGCAAAAAGAGACCTGTCTTCTTTGAGTTTAGGGTAGCCTTTTTAGTCCTTGACAATTGATCATAACGTCGCTCAAATTCCCTTAATAGTTCAGTAGGTGAAAGTCCCTCTTTTGACCTAACTACCCACTCTAAAAAAGTTCTCTTTGTCACCCGTTCAGAGTCCTCCATGAAATACTCTTCCTTCAAGGCTAATTTGAATGCTTCCCAAGTTGCCCCATGCTCATTTCTAATTTCCTTTACATGCTCTTTGATCTCCGGAACCATAGCTAGCTCAAAACTTTGTACCATCTCTGCTTCGGGCACTCCATGCAGCTCCATCTTCTTAACATACCCACAAAGATACTTTGTTACATCTTTACCATTAAATCAGAGCTTTGGTTGAGGAAAGCTCCCTCCTTTCAGCAGTTTGTTGTTGATGAACAAACACAACAAAGGTTTGAAACATTTGCATTGTGACAAGATCAAACCAAACCCCCTATTGCTCTCATTTCTCCATAGCTTTAAAGATTTTATTTGATACTTTCAAAGAATCTTTTGAACCCATGTTCACCAAAAATGTGTCAAGAAGTGCGAAGTGCAACTAGGAAAGCATCAGCCTCTGATTGTGAGAGTTTGCAGCAAAATCAAGAAAGTTGCAAAATATTTGAAGCGAAAGACACACAAAAAATGAACAGAAGTTCAGAAATGAAATCTTCACTTTGAAAAAGAACAAAAATCAACTCAAAACTCTTGGTTGTGTGTGAAGATCAGGGGTAGCCTCGCTCCCAATTGCACAGATAAAGTGCTCTTTCGACTTGTTAAAAACCCTAAATTGACGCTTTAATTCTTTGTCATGACCATTTCATGGAAGCTTCAAAAATTCATTGAAGAAGTCCAAGTAGTTATTTGAGGAGGAGAAACTCTAATTGGTGGCCTCACAACCTCGAACTTGTAGTGGAAGTAGCATGGGACTACGCTAGCACTCTGGATTGGAGCGGCTGTATCTCCTTGCTTAGATGCCCAAATGAGCTCATTCTTGGCTGTGTAAGTTCACTCTAAGCTTGAGCAACAACGGCACCATTGTTGATGTGGAATTTTGAGCCAATTTTTACCTTTTTTTTTTGCTATTTTGGACCATATTATGGCCATTTTAGTCCAATTTTCTCAAAACTGACGTTTTTTGTTTGTAAAATGCCAAACAACCTAGAAAGAATCCCTAAATTTGTGGAAAAAACCCATCGGGGTCAAATTTCATGTTGAACCTCATTTTTACACTTGGCAAGCATTTTGGAAACATCATTTACAGCCCCGCACAAAACCTACTATTTTTGGCCAAGATCACCCGCATTGAACTTTCTAGGTAAAATGAGCGTGCCACTTCGAAACACTTGACAATTGTACATTATTAAAGCAACTTAGGCATGTTTGCATGTGATAAAACATGCAATGGTGCCACGTCCTAGGCCTCGCTTTCCTGGCAAGGTATGAACATGCGTGCAACCATGGCATCTGTTTTCGCATATATCACACTATGTACATTGTAGCATTTGGTCCCACACACATCAAAAGCATTAAGATTGAGGTGGGTATTTTTAAGCTCAAATTACACAGGTGCCACGACACGACACCATGCCCTTGGGTTAGATCCTCTTTTTGTAAAGCCCTTGCATAAGTCTGAATTCCCAACTTTGATCCTTCAGAACCCTGCCAACTTTTGACATTCCAAAGACATCAACCCTAGGGCTCGAAAAAAAAAAAAACATATGGCACTCCCCCTCTAGCCATTGCATCAAACTTTGACCAGATGTATCTCGGTAAACGTGACTCCGATTAACAGGTCGTCAACTCTTGCTGACTCCACACATTGTACACAATCTTCTAGAACTTTGGCAAGCCCAAAAAAACTCCAGATGGCACGCCTATCCAGTCAGTCAAAGTACCACACAAATGGTCCCCGACAAACTTCAATTGGACATAACTAGCCATAATGAGCTCCAATTGAGGATTCCAAAAGGCTAGCATGCACCACAACTTGAGCACTCCAAGCCTATCCACTGACATCAGCCACGTGACCATCCATCTGCACCTGCCCTATCCATCAAGATTTGCAAAGCATTCCAACTTTGAGCTGTGATATCTTTCACACCGTAGCTCCGTTTGAGGAGCCATCTGGACCAACTCGTAGAGCACTTTAAGAACCACATTACAAGGCACAATCTGAACACTTTGGACACCTTAAATTGTGAATTTGGTTGGCCTCCCATTGGAGCATCCTTTTGGCCTAGAAAACCACTATAGACATACATTCCAGCAATCACATGCCTACCCAAGGCCTTTATACGTGCTCTAACACTCTGTCATGCACATGTAGGCACCCATAGCACTTCATTGATTGCTTCATGGATGTTAGACAAGGGGAAATAGAACCTAGGAGTCCACCACCCAACCACCCACTATATAGCATAGCCCCTGGCCCTTTGCCCTAGTTGGACTCCCTTTCCACAATGCCTAGCCTGGCCTTGCCCTTGTCTAGTCCGGCCTTGCCAGTGTCTTGACATTACTCCCCCCTTAAGAAGAGTTTTCGTCCTCGAAAACAAAAGTGGGAAACTTCTTCTTAAGAACACTAATGTTTTCCCAAGTGGCACCTTCCTCAGGTCGGTCTTTCCACTCGATTAAGGCCTGTTGACGTACATGATGACATGTACGCAACTCATGATAACGGAGAACACATTTAGGTTCATGCGGTAAGGTAGGAGGTTCAATGAAATCAATCAAAATCTGCAGGTCAATGACATTGTCATCCCCATGTAACCGCTTACGTAAACAGCTTACATGAAACACCAGATGAATACAAGAATGTGCAGGTAGCAATAATTTGTAGGCACGATCACCTACTCGCTTGAGTGTTTTAAAAGGCCCACAATATTGGGGAGATAATTTAGGTATTGGCCCAGTTTTCAAACTTTTTGAATGTTCTGGCACACGTAAAAATACTTTCTCCCCTTCCTCGAAGGTAACTTGCCGATGTTTCTCATTAGCATACTTCTTATACCGATCCTGTGCTTGTTGGACATTCTGACGAGCGAGTTTCAGCATATCCATGTGGTCTTGGAGAAAATCCTTAACCTCTTGGAGCTTTTCCTTTGCCAACCCCACCGTAATAGATGACCTAGGTTGAAACCCATACATGAGCATGAAAGGACTAAATCCAGTTGTGACATGCTTAGCACTGTTGTAGGCAAACTCGAGAATAGGTAAGTATTCTTCCTAGTCTGAATGTTTTTTTGCTGACGTATGCTCTTAGCATATCTTCTAGCACTTGGTTAACTCGTTCAGTCTGATCATCTCTTTCTGGATGATCGGCTGTACTGAGGTTCAGTTGTGTACCCAATCGTTTAAACACAGCCCTCTAGAAGTGACTGTTAAACTTGGGATCACGGTCACTGACAATGTTACTTGGCAAACCATACAATTTGTATAGATTGTCCACAAATAACTTGGCTAGTTCTGGTGTCTTAACCGTTGATTTGGTTGGAATAAACTTACATAGTTTAGTCAACCGGTCTACGACCACCCATACCGAGTCATACCTCGTACAGTAGTTGGTAAACCCACAACAAAGTCCATAGAGATGCTTTCCCATTTTCCATTGGGAATCTCCAAAGGATGTAAGAGTCCTCCTGCTTTTAGGCACTCTCCTTTGTTAACTTGACATTTTTGGCTGGACTAGACAAGGGCAAGGCTGGGCTAGGCAGTGTGGAAAGGGAGTCCAACTAGGGCAAAAGGCCAGGGGCTATGCTATATAGTGGGTGGTTGGGTGGTGGACTCCTAGGTTCTAGTTCCCCTTGCTCTTGAAAAAAAAGGTTTGGCCACTAATCCCCAAGGGGTTGGGCGCCCTTGCAATGTGTAAAGACAAAAGCTTAGTGGCTATGGCCGCTTACAGTAGCGCGCGAGGGAGGAGATGAGGCCATACTGTGTTGTGCAAGGGGCTTCGGCCCTGGGTCGAGAAACACTCCCCCACCTGGCGCGATGCCGTAGAGCCTGTAAGGTTTGGGTTTTGTGCAGGTCCCACCTCGGCGGCTCCTCCTTGCAAGGGGGGTTGCCCACGGATTTTCGGCTTGTCGTCCTCCTCACGGGAGAGGTGCTCCACGGTTCCTTGACCCCGACATGCAACTTGCTCATGCAAGTTTGTGTGGCTCCCCTCCTCCACGACTGTGCCTTTCCCAAAAAAGAACCAAGCTCTTGATACCAATATTAGACAAGGGGAACTAGAACATAGGAGTCCACCACCCAACCACCCATTATATTAGACAAGGGGAACTAGAACCTAGGAGTCCACCACCCAACCACCCACTATATTAGACAAGGGGAACTAGAACCTAGGAGTCCACCACCCAACCACCCACTATATAGCATAGCCCCTGGCCCTTTGCCCTAGTTGGACTCCCTTTCCACACTGCCTAGCACAGCCTTGCCGGTGTCTAGACAATGGAACCAACCAACTTTGGCTACACCGACTGGTAAAAAGGGATCCTCTACACAAAGCAATAGGACTAGCTATGACTTTATTTTTCCTACCCCATCATAGTTGAAGAGGACTATGATTTTAAGGGAGAGGTAATGTCGTGAATATTAATTTATAACCTTCTAAAAGTATTTTCCAACTAAAATTGACCACTTAAGTCCCGAGAAAATAAAAAGAGAACAAATGAAATTGATGAAGTGCTAATGAACCAACCCTGTCAAGGCTTAGGACCAAAAGGGGGGAAAGTCCATAAAAGAGAAAGGGTAATTGCTAACTAATTATTTCAGTCATATGTACATGTCAAGGAAGGATAATTGTATCCGAGGAAACCTTGACCAAAGGTACATGACAAAGGAGATGACCAAGAGCAATTATAGGAGCCTTAAAAATAGAAAGTGATTGTGCTAATCTCAATTCATTGGAATGACGCTTTTGACTCCAAGTATGAAGTCTAGGAAGCCTTAGGGTGAAGTTTTAACTTGCCACAAATTGTCTAAATTTAGCAAGTTCTGGGAGCAGCTTGTTGACACCTCCAAAGAACTGTGCTAAAGTTTTGCACAGGAGGTGAAAGTTTTAAAGTTCAAAGGGTGAGTTTTTAAAACCAAAGATTATCCTAATTTTGCAGGTCCTAAATTAGCAGGTAGACTATAACCCTGGGTCAGTTTCATCAAGGTTTGTACAAAGGTCTTGCACTTGAGCTAATTAATCAAAAGGTACGTTTATGGCTTTTATTAAATGAAAAGGAAAAGCTAAAAACTAAGGTTAGATGGTTCCTTCCTCTTTCGTACTCTAGTCTTTGCTTACTAAGCTTGACTAGGCTACATGTTCAAGGCAACACATGCTTGCTTTGTGTGAACTTAAACAAGTGTGTGTGAGTGTGTGTGGTGTCTCCACTTGCCAAGATGAGTCCCAAGAAGGGGGGGGGGGGGGGTTTCTAGCATGCAAGGCAAGAGGGAAAAGTGCTAGAGTACGCTTGAGTTGCTTTAGGAAGTGTTCCCACCTCATTGGTCAACTGTGAAGCATTTTAACTTAAGACTTGTTGCACTCTTGCATAGCTATATAAGAGAGGGCTCGTTGCCCTTTTGGGGCCCTTGCTCCTCTCACACACTCTCTCAATTGGCCAAGATTTGGCAAAGCAACCTATACCTCTCTCTTTCTCTCTCCCTCTCTCTCATGGGAGCTCTGTTGGGGTTAAGGCCTATGTGCCTTGACCGGTCGCCCAGGTCATGGGCGCCCGCCCACTGTTACCCTATACTTATAGTGAGTATACTGTATAGGGGGAGCTGCCACTTCACAGTCTCCCCACCCACTCTGTGTGTTCTGTGTTTCTCTCTCTCTCTCTCTCTCTCTCTCTCTCTCTCTCTCTCTCTCTCTCTCTCTCTCTCTCTCTCTCTCTCACTTGTGTGTGTGCTCCCGCAATCCAACAAGTGGTATCAGAGCTAGGGACGATGGTGTGTGCGTGGTTGCGCGCGCGGTCTTGACGGGAGCGATACGAGTGTGCTTGCGGTGTGCGAGCATGCAGATCTCAGCTATAGCAGCCTCGACCCGTAGAGAGGTGAGCTTGCTTTGGGGCTTGGTGAGTCGGGCATGAGATATTCTGCAGATAGCAAATTGAAAGCTTGAGAGTGGGCAGAGCTTTGGGAGCATGAGGAGATCTATCGACTCTGCAGAACTTTGGGTAGCTTGAGAACCGATTGAAGCTGCCACGAGCACGGAATCGATAGCCAATCGATTGCAAGCTTAAGCACAGAAATAGCTGGAAAGCTTGGACGTCGACTAGCAAAAGTCGAGAGCTTGCACAAGGCTCGGAGCAAGATTCAAGGGGGGTCTACAACGACCTGCATCAAATCAAAGCAAGAGCTTCAAAGTAAGAGCAGAGCAGGGGGAATTGCTTCAAAATAAAACTGCAATGCTGGAGGTTTTTTGAAG
This sequence comes from Adiantum capillus-veneris, assembly GCF_014529385.1. NCBI lineage: Eukaryota > Viridiplantae > Streptophyta > Polypodiopsida > Polypodiales > Pteridaceae > Adiantum > Adiantum capillus-veneris. The sequence goes on from NW_028221895.1 coordinate 49,027, forward strand.
ACCAAATCAAGCAACGTTGTGCACTCTCTGCAAAGGGGTTTGTGTGTGTAGTGTCCACACACACACACACACACACACACAATCTAGTGTGTGTGTCGCGCTGCTCAGCACCGTTTGGAAACTTGAAGCCATAAACAGTTTCGGAGCTTGCAGGAGAGGGTTGCAGGAGTGTTTGCTTGCGGAGAGAGCAATGGGAGCTTGCGGACAGCCATACAATGGCTTGCAGATAAGCTTCGGGTGAGTTCTCAGTTCAGCCCACTCGCATTTGCAGCAGAGAGGCGAAGTTGCAAGCATTGCAGGAGCTCGCAGGCGGAATTTGGACCAACTTGCAGGGCTAGCACAAGCTGGCGGGTAGGTACAGGGGCTGAATTTCAGCCACACCCACAGACAGGAACAGGTGATCTTCAGCAGCAACAGGGGAAGATTTGGGGTGGTGTCAGATTTTTTAACGATCTGGTACTCTATCTAACCAAAATCGGCAAGTGGATCTATGGAGGAAGCTGTCCTCGCTGCAAGAGAGCCAGTCATCCCTCTGAAGGGAGGGGAGTGCGCAGGAGATTGACGACGCTCGTCCAGATTGAAGCCAAGAGATGAAGTACAGGTACAGGGTTTGCACTACAAATTGCTCTAGGTGCTGGGTTGGCATAGAGCGTGTTTTGTGCTTTGCCAGGCTATGTATGACATTGTGGAGAGCTGTTACGCTCTAGTCTCCTGGATTTCAGTTCCAGAGGTGTTGCAGTGTCCTGTTTACTGGCTTTGGTACCTTGCTTTGCCACAGGTGTACATGTGACTTCTCTTCAGATGGCAGATGTACTACAGTGACTCGATTTCATGCATGGCAGTGTCTTGTTAGCCGGTTTGTGCTCATGTATGTACACTGCGGGAGCTCTTTGTATGCTCAGTGATCTGGTTGAGCTACTCCCAGATTTTTTGCCATAGGATTTGGCATCTTATTTCCTTTGTTGTTTTGGGTGTGACTTAGTCCCCATACAAATAAGATTCTGTCCGATTTGTGCCAAGAGTTTTATGCATGTTGTGACAGTGTTCGTAAGGTATTAGTCATGCATTGACTTGTTGCTTGCGGATAGGTTTTCCGCTTATGCGCTCACAGGTGGTCACTCTGATTGCATTGCTGGCTGGTTTTATGACAGAGGTTTGTAGCACAGGTTTTGTGCAGGCAATTTAATGCACATATTTGCAGGGATTTGATCATGCATGTTGAGTGCTAATTGATTGCGCATTGGCTCTTGTTGAGCGGTTGATCAACTTATGGTTATTTTGGGTTAGATAGCATTTTACGTCGAAATTCTGGCAAAATTTTCCCAGTATTTTGTGACATAATGTGCATGTTTCTTGCTTAGCTTGGCTTGATTTTGGCACTCAGTTTTTTGGCTTTGAGAGTGTTGGTTACACTCAGAGTTTGCGTGCGGTATTCTCTACAGGTGGGAGATTTGTGCATGTGTATGCATCGATACCGCACAGTGTGGGCTTGGTGATTAGCTCACAGATTGCAGTGTGATACTAGAGTAAGCGAGGCTTGTACTGACATTGCGGGAGCTCTATTTTGGAGTGTGTCTCACAGGTTTTACATTTTGTTTCTGGCCATATTTGTAAACAGTTTCCAAGTGTTGTTGGTGAGGTGGTTTTGCTTTCTAGTTTGCTACATTCTGCTCATGGCAGAGACAGATGATCGCTCAGATTATGATCTCTCCGAAATGTGCATGTTTGATGGGTCAAAATTTGCAGCATGGAGAGAGTGTATGCTTGATGCATTGACACAACGAGGGTTTCATCGACCATTGAGTGGTGATGCAGGTAGACCTTCAAACATGTCTGACGATCAGTGGTAGGAGCTAGAGGAGATGGCACTATCTACGCTCTCTTTGCACCTTGCGGAATCTGTATATGCTCTTGTTATGTATGAGACTACTTCGAGAACACTTTGGCGCAGATTACATGATATGTATCATAGATCTGAGTCATCAAGGACTCGTGTGAGACATGTACATTCACGAGTACGCCGACAGGTGATATGTTGGTATTGTGGTCATTCTGGACACGTTAGATGGAGCTGTTTTCGTCGTATGCGACATCATAAGAGGCATGGCAGTCTCAGAGATGTATGTAGTGATGCCATGGACTCAGTTGCTTTGCCAGTTGAGGCAGATGTAGTGTCGGAGTATACTAGTGACAGGGATGTCACTTTTACCTCGAGCTATGCACGAGATGCTATACATGTGGATAGTGCACTCCCTTCGTAGTGGTTGCTAGACGCAGATGCTATGTTTCATGTCACGCCGCATAGTGAATGGTTTTGTAGCTATTCTAGCGGGATGCTTGGCAGTGTACATTTGACCGATGGATCGGTGCATGCGATAGCAGGTGCAGGAGATGTGAGACTGTCATTATCGAGTGGTGCATCTTACTTGTTACGACATGTGCGCTATGTACTAGATTTGACAGTGAGTTTGATCTCGATTGGTCAGCTTAGAGATTGTGGATGTCAGATTTCGCTACGAGAGCGAGATTTTGTGATGCATTTGGGTTCGCTAGTGATTGCGAGAGGTGCCAGGAGTGGTACAGGTTACCCATTGCATGTGGATCAGGGAGAGACGGTGTTGTCTCTGTGATCATGCAGCCAGGTAGAGAGTGAGAGAGCAGGCGAGTCTCTTTTGCTTGTGGGTTGCAGGATGCTTAGTAGTGACCTTGTTGTGCAGGTTGCGTCTACGGATGCACAAGTAGAGTGGGACAGCTCTAGTGAGTCACAGCAGGATGAGTCATCAGAGGTGATGACAGAGATGACTCACATGGATGCTGAGATGTCGGCTATTGTGGAGTCATTTCTTGATATGCTTATGCCAGAGCTTGATGCAGATTCAGGACAGATGGATACTCTTGGTACACATGTGATATGTGGTGGGCATGAGGAGTCACTCCAGAGCTCGGAGTCAGAGTGCCACGGTCTCTATGATAGGGGACAGGATTGCCATGAGTTGAGTTCTGAGTTGGAGGTGGCAGAGGTTGCCAAGGTTGCATCAACGTTCGGTGTCCTCATGTACGAGATGCTGATCTCGAGGCCCGACATAGCAGCTGCAGTGGGAGAATTTGCAGCAGGGTTGATTTAGTTGTTCGATGAATGATCTCGGCATAGAGCATAGGGGAGGTTTGCAAGTATTGGACCGATACTTGCAGGAGTGCATGAGCTCTTGTAGACTCTTTGCAGAGCTTGGAGCTAGCTCTGTGTGGCTTCCGCAGCGGGATGTTTGTCTATCAGTAGAGCCGGATGCACTAGCTCATCGAGAGTCAGTGGGCATATGTTGAGAGAATCTCTCACCTTCTATTGGTTGTACACTAGTAGATCTTGCATAAAGGCACATTGGCCTTTAAGTGGGAGGTTGTTGGGGTTAAAGCCTACCTGCCTTGACCGGTCGCCCAGGTCATGGGCGCCCGCCCACTGTTACCCTATAATTATAGTGAGTATACTGTATAGGGGGAGCTGCCACTTCACAGTCTCCCCACCCACTCTGTGTGTTCTGTGCTTCTCTCTCTCTCTCTCTCTCTCTCTCTCTCTCTCTCTCTCTCTCTCTCTCTCTCTCTCTCTCTCTCTCTCTCTCTCTCTCTCTCTCTCGCTTGTGTGTGTGCTCTCGCAATCCAACAAGCTCTAGAGACGGACTCTATGCTCAACCTCTTGGCTATGGATGCAAATCCAAGACAATGGAAGTTTCTTCTTCTCCATCCCTACTATTCCATTACTAAGCTACACTAAGATCTTGTCCATGAGCAAATGTACACGGAATATCAATTCTCTTTCTTGAAAAATACTTCTTTCCACCTTCATGTTCCACTTTCCACCTAGTTCCTTTCTCCCTGCTGGGGTGTTTAGGGTTTGGGAGTGAGAATTTTACAATGGAATCTTGAAGACGCTATCTTCTTGATTCAAGCAAGGCTCCATAAGAGCACAAACATGTATTGTAACAAACCTCTCTTTGGAGAGGATTATAATAAAGGTCCTTTCAGAGGGGGGACTGACTCAAACTAAATCGTTGTCGGGGGATATGTGTTCGCTACGTGAGTCGGGCAGGCGCCGGGACTCTGGCTGTGGGAGGTGTGAAAGAGAGAGAACAAGAGACAATGACAGCTCTGCCAATCACCGCAATCATCAATTAATTGATTATTAAATTGAGTACAACTTAGTCCTTAGCCAAGGCGGGCTGTTAACAACGCCGTCACTTGGATCATCTGCTAATGAGGAGTTTAAGCTCCCGCTTTACAGTATTAACCGGGCCGTTAGATACACCGGACTTAACAAAAGGCTAATTCAATCTTTAACGGATGATGGTGATGGAAATTTTCTCTTGTCGCTTTATCTGCTTCAAGTTCCATTAGATTCTGCAAGCTTCAATTCAATTCACTGCCTCGATCATCAAACTTCAGTTATTACCTTAGTGCATGCCTTCTCCTCTCCTGCTTTGATTCAAGACCCAGCTCGCCATCTCAAGCCTGCTTGCTTACTTCAAGCTTCTCGTTTGCTTGTAAATCTCCTTCTCACTTAGCCTGCTCAAGCCTCCACCTTGCTTGTAATCCTCTTCTCACCTCGGCTTGCTTCGGCCTCGACAAGCTTCTTCTCGACCTACTTGCTTGCTTTAAGCTTACTCCCTTGCTTTGCTTGTTATGCCGAATCTTGGTTTCGAGTTTGCCTTTCTTCTCCTACGACTGCTTGGGTGTCTTGGTTGCTCTCTCCTTTGGCCCTCGTTGCCTTCCAAAGCTTCGAGAACTAGCTCGAGAGAGAGACTTCGTACTTGCTTAAGCCGAGAGAGACATATTTTGCCTTGCTTGGATTAGAGATCGATAGAGAGGAAGAACTCGCCTTGCTTGGCTTGGAGATTGAGAGAGAGAGAACTTGTGGATTGGAGGTCAAGAGAGAGAGCTCCCCCTTGCTTGCCTCTTTGCTTGGACTAGAGATCGAGAACGAAAGCTCCTCTTTGCTTAGCTTCATTGGAGATCGAGAGCGAAAGCTCACCCTTCCTTCCTTCATTATCTTTCTTCCTCGTTCAAGCTTCTTGCCCCTGTCTCCTTCGACCAAGCTCTTCTCTCCTGCCTTCCTTGGCTTGCAATCCTCGTTCACTCTCTATCCTGCAACTCCTTTTTCCCTCTCCTCGTTTTCTTGCTATCCCTCGTTGGCTTTTCCTCCTTCCTTATATCTTCAATTCGCATGCAAAGCCCCTAATAATAGCTCGTTTTTTCCCTAAGTAGTGGAGCCGGCGCCACTGACGTGGCATGGAAACCGGGCCTATGACGTGGCAGCTATGAAATTTGACCAGCATGAAACGCGTCGCGGTTGGCACCGAATCAGGGCGCTATGCCATCCTGATCCTTTTTCGTCTCTGGCTCGCGCTCATCAGAGCATCGCAGCGCACGCTACGTCCTCCTCTTCTTCTTCCTGCGCTCGTTGGGTGCTTGCTTGCGCCATCTTTGCTTAGCTTCACACTTAACAGGTTCTATTGGGTGGCCATTGGGCGCCCATTTAATTTGGTTTGGGGAGGGTGGCCATGCCCCTTGGCGTTTGGTGCATATGGGAGGCCTCTCGGCCCTTAAACTTCATAAAGGCAGAACATTTGGCATGCATATCAACCTAGGCACCGCCGGCAATCATCGCATTAAAAAAGACGACATTCTCGACTAAGACCTCAACATTAACGTTTTGTGCTTTCGTAACGGCACCACAGCTGGCATGCATAGCAGCCAAGGCTTTGCCAGTTTTCTTCATCGGGAGCCAAGACGCTTGCAAGGGCATCACATTTAGCATACATGTCGGCCAAAGCACTGCCAAGCATTGGGCGGCTTTGCTTTGGGTCGACACCCCATTAAGCATACATATTGGTAAAGCATTGCCAGGCACCGCATTGCCAAGCACAACAATTGGTTTTTAATGAGAATATCATCATGAATTTTATTGCTCATTTTAGTGTTGCAAACCTTGCCGCAAGCCATTAAGATGCAAAAACCCTCGACTTCGTACTGCTCAAGCCATAGCTGTGTTGGAAATTTCCTGCTATAAGCAAACTCGAGTACATAATTCTTGTCAGCTCAACATATCAACCAAACCATTGTTGCATGACGTCCCGAAACTTGGTCAATGTCAAAAAATCCTAGATAGCACTTCGACCGAGCCGACCAGACTGGCACGGAACCGACCCTCGTCGAATCTTTAACGGCTCATATCTTGGCAACCGGAACTCTAATCACTGATATGAAAAGACCGACGTGCTCCAAAAGTAGAGCACTTAAGGCCCATGCATTCATTTCATCTCTGTCACCTTGGCTGCAGTTGCCCAATCCCGTACGGATCTGCAATCGACTTTAACTTCAAAGTGACATAACTTCTTCACGGCAGCTCCAATCGACGAGCCGTAAAGACAGGCCGGTAGAGCACTTCAAGCACTACAGTTCTAGATCATAATCTCTCATTTGTGGTCTCTGCAAGCATAATTTTTTTTGGCATCGTTGAGGTATCTGTTGGCCCTTCTAAGCCGCATCTGGCATACATTAATTATTAAGCTTGTCCTCTTATCAAGCCCTGATCACTACTCACTTAATGTGTAGGCTTCAAAGAAGCTTAACTTGCATTTCTCTGTTTTTTTTCTCTATCTGGCTGCGGAGCTGCACGACATTCACCCCCTCTGAACCTGCACAGCCTCCGGTCTGTGCCAATAGCACTTCAATATGCATCTGCTAACGGTAACTTAAGTTCTTTCCATCATTAGACTCACTTAACTGGTAAACGTATGAAAAATGAATAAGGCTTATACCCTATCATCAATGTTCTAGCTTAATCATTAGGTAGCCATCCATCAAAAATCTCTAAACTGTATCTGCCGTATCTTCAAAGCATTCAATTATAAAAATCATGTTTAGTGAACCCCGCCAGGTGCTCCAGTCAATGATGCACATGGCTTGACCATTAAGCTCTCTCTTAAGGAACCCTGTCAAGCTCAAGTATGCCTTGGTCTCTCTGCACACGGAAGGCCGTCAAGTTCTATTACTTCAAGTTCTGTTAGCAGAACCAACTCAAAGATGTGAAGAAACTTTATTAATTGTCCACAGAAGTTAGCAGGAAGCCATCCATGTTATCTTATTTAATGCAAAACGAAACACTACTTCTAACTTAGCAAAAAATCTAGAAAACAAATCTTGCTCATGTAGCCTGCTACATCAGGATCTGGTATCCTCACCATCTGCAACTTGCACTTAGTAACCCCAAGGATCAAATGGGATAATAAGGAATTGTCCACACATTGGGGCATCATAATATCCACATGAGCATACAATTCCTGTATCAATCATCGTCAAGCATTTCTGGTGCAAATATGCTACCCCGGTTCAAATAGTACGCAATTACTATCCATACTGATCAGTATCCATCCATATTGAATTTGCTTATGAACATCCTTAGAATCTCCTGGATCAAACACCATTGAGATCACATAGCATAGATGGGCTCCGCAATATACTACAGCTTCACCTGAAGCATAGTGCAGCACCCACACCCGTAAACTGTTGGCAACTTAAGCTCGTTATGAGAAAGCATTAAAGATATCTGACTCCCTTTTACTGGCAGCCAAGACATCACTGACATAAGCATCAATAGGCATAGCATCCAAATCCAGCCACATTTGGTACGTTGTCCAAGCAAATGAAAAATCCTGTGCATTTTATGCCGTATCAAGGATGATTCAGCATCATCACCCCCTCTAGCTTCATAGCCATCAAGAAAAACTTTGGGAGTCTCTCGACCTGTATCATCAAATGAATTTTCACCTGTTGGGATTTCAGCTTGATCATGAAAAACAATTTTATCCTGTAGATCTTCATACATAGCATCCTCGGGAAAATCACCCTTGGAAGTGTCAACATTAATCAAAATTGTAGGAGTTATCTCCTCATGCAGTCCATCTACAAGCATAGATGTAAAATCCTTGTCGACAACCTGTTCACAATCAATATGATCCAAGCAATCTTCATATTCCTCGATATCATCCTCTGCTTGCTTCCTCTTT
>NW_028221896.1:0-51265 GCF_014529385.1 Adiantum capillus-veneris
TTGAAGAGAGAAATATTAGCATCGAAGTAATGGAAATCTTCCTCAAAGACCCAAAAGAATGGACACAATCTAAAACACCACCGGAAAACCAAGAGGGACCATCAAGTATGCAACCTTGGTGGATACAAGTAAGCTACATCGGATGCTCTCCAATGAGTTAACTGGTGAAGAGAGGAGAGAATATGTCTCTACGCTAGGTAGCTTCACCACATTGTTCATTGATGGTTATGATAAGGTCACAGGAATCACAGTGGTACAACACCGCATAAGACTCAAGGAAGGGAGTAAGCCCGTAGTGAAAAATCTCATAAGGCTTGGGGTAATTCAACAAGAAGCATTGCTCAAAGAGGTAAGGAATTTGCTACAAGCAGGTTTCATTTACTTTGTCGAAGACTTAGAGTGGGTCTCGCCGGTGGTAGTCATGTCCCAAAGAAGAATTGTAAGTGGAGAATTTGTGTAGACTACAAAGCTCTCAATGCAGCAACAAAGAGGGATCATTTTCCCTCCCATTCCAAGATGAAATTCTCAATGAGGTAGTAGGTCATGAGCGCTACACAGTATGTGATGGCTACTCAGGCTACTTTTAGATTAGTATTGCAGAAGAAGACAAAAAAAAAAGACAAATTTCATAACACCATGGGGATGTTTTGCTTACAGAGTGATGCCTTTTGGCCTCACCAACGCTCCGGCCACATTCCAACGTTATGTGACTTTTGTCTTCCAGCCATACTTTGGAACGTCAATACGAGTCTTCATATATGATTTTTGCATCTATAGTTCACGCTCCCTCCATTTGAACAAGGTCTATGATGGCCTGGCTAGGCTGCAAACCTTGGGTGTCCAGCTCAACGTGGATAAGTGCCACATTGGTGAAAGCAAGGTCACTCTTCTTGGCCATGTAATTTCAGCAAAAGGGATTGAGGTTGACCCTAGCAAGATTCAAGCTTTGGTATCTTTGTCATCACCCACCATAGCTAAGCAGTTGGTCTCTTTTCTTCAGAAGGCAAGGTATTTAAGAAGGTTCGTTCACTTACTCTCTCAACTGGTTCTCCCTCTATAACAAGTCACCCATAGAGATGTCTTCTCATGGAGTGAAGAAAATGAGCGACAGTTTACCAAAGTGAAACAAGTCCTGGACACACTTCCCACCATTGCACCCCCTAGATGGGATGAGCCATTTTATGTGAACCCCAGTGTAGGAAGTGATACACTTGGAGCCGTACTAATGCAAAAGGACCCCCAAACCTCTTTCATGCATCCTATCTACTTATCTAAGTGTGTCATGACCCCATCAGAGAATGGATTCACCACAATAGAGCACATGGTGCTTGCATTAATGTTTGCCACTACAAAGTTCTGCTCTTATCTATTGCCTAGACCCTTTGTAATTATGACAATGGAAGAGGTCTTTCCGTATGTAATGCAACACATGGATGTCTCATCTAGGATATGTAAGTGGCTGGTTAGATTACAAGAGTTTGACTACACCATGCAGGTGGAAAACTCCACTAGGGCTAGTCTAGCAGGTATTCTTACTCATTGTCACTATGAGAAGAAGCTAAAGGTCAACACAAAAGGTAAAGAAGTGACACCAATGGTACAAAGTCCTAAGCTAGAAAGAGCTCATTCTCTTTTCTTTGATGGAGCATAAAAAAGAGCAATGGACCACTCTGCAGCTGGCATCATCATTTTCAATGAGAAAAAGGAGAAGGTATTCTCTATTGGGCAGCTGTTACACTCCCACTCCAACAATGAAGCAGAGTACACGGCTTTAATTCTTGGATTAGAACAATGTATTTTGCAAGGTATTCAACACCTAAATGTGTTTGGCGATGCTATGATTTTGATAAAGCAGATAAATGGCATTTGGATTTGTAAAATCAGGTTTTACTTGGCCAATTACGCCAAGTTAAGGACCTTTTAAGAAAGTTTGAAGCAGTGCAGTTATTTCATGTCCCTAGGGCAAAAAACCAAGAGGCAGATGCTCTAGCCAAGGAAAGAATACAATATGTTCCCATAGGAGTAATCAAACTGAAACTAACCCTCTTTCAAGGTAGCGATGCTTTGCATGATATCCTCAACTTCTTAGATACAAGAGAATGTCTTGAAGGGTACACTAAGGGCCAAAAACAATGTTTTGTTAGGAAGGCTACAAGATACCACCTTGTAAACAACAACTTATATTGTAAAGGCAAAGACCAGATTCTCAAGCGAGTGCCAACCTCCATGAGATCACTGAGGTAATCTCAAGTTGCCACGATGGTGTCTGCGGCGTCCATTTTTCTTTCCATCTAGTATATGGAAAGGAGGCCATTCTACCCATCAAGGTACAGATAGCCAGCTTGCGAGTCATGGCTATTCAATTACAATGCCCAATTGCCCATCTCCGCAACCACATCCTAGATTTGGAAAGGCTCCCGGGTAGGTCACCTAATAAAAATATAACCTATCGCATGAGTTCAACAGAAGGGTATTTAAAGTTATTGAAAATTACAAAAATATATATACATAAGGGCATTATTTTTTCAAATTTGAAAAAATCTTACAAATTTTAAAAGAAAAGGGTACATTATATTCTTAACAAAATTCACAGATAACGGGTTGTACAAACATGTCTTGAACGCACGTGATATGGTAGTTTTACACATAGTGAACCCCCGAGGAAAGGCTCCAACTAGATAGGGAAGATGCAACCAGTCACTATGTAGCACAAGCAGAGCGACGCTGACTCACATTCAATCAAGGGTTTAAGGAAAAGGGTTTGGAAAAATGCATGTTAGTGTTGAGATACGACAATAGATTTGACACTAGGATAGACAAGAAATTTCAACCCAGATGGGAAGGGCCATTCATTATCAAGAGGTGCTATGCCAACGGCAGTTACAAATTGATGGAAGCAGATGGTAGAATTCACAAGACCAGAGTCAATGGATGGAAGCTCAAGAGGTACTTTTTAAGGTTTGACCCAGAGTTCATGCTAGATATTCCAGAGGAGGGAGAACCCTCCAACTCCGTTGCTAAAGAATCAGAAGTAGGGTTAGAAGCATGAATGCCTCTAGCCAGAAGGGAGGGCTAATGACGGTCGGTTTTCAAAACTGCGGCCGCAAGAACCAACCCCAATCTGGGAGGAGCACAATACCAAAAAAGATGATAAAAATCTTGTTTTTAACATTCACCACCCCCTTCTATGCTTGGCCACAGCAAGCCGCCACCAGTTTGGCCACACCCCCCCCTCCATTATCACTAGAGGATAGCCTCTCTCTCTCCTGCTCAGCTCCACCAACCCACAGTCTCTCTTGCTTACATTGCTTATGTGTCACATAGCCCCGCGGCCGCATAAAACAAGCCGCCACCCTTTATCTTCCATCGGCGGGCCTCCATGCTTTACAAAGGTCTCCCTCTCTCCCTTCCATTATTCATATTAGCTCAATCTTCCCTCTCTCTCTCTCTCTCTCTCTCTCTCTCTCTCTCTCTCTCTCTCTTACCCCTCCTCGCTCTTCCATACTTCCCCCTGGCGGGCCTTCATATCACCCTCTCTCTCTCCCCTCTCTTCCACACTCCCTCGAACTCACTCTCCCCTCCCTTTATCCCCCTTGTGTTTCTCCTACTGGCGGGCCACGACTCTCCCAAGCTCTCTCTCTATCTATCTATCTCTCTCTCCCTAGTCTCTCTCCCTCCCTCATTTTAACACTCTCCCGCTCTCTGTGTGAACGGCCCCGCAAGGGTGCAATACAATAAACTCTCTCTCTCTCTCTCTCTCTCTCTCTCTCTCTCTCTCTCTCTCTCTCTCTCTCTCTCTCTCTCTCTCTCTCTCTCTCTCTCTCCATGTCTACACCTTGATTCCAATGGTCGCCATATGCTCACAATAGTAGAAATCTTGGTGTTTGTGAGTCACCTCTAGAGAACGCACTATGAGGCTCACTATCTCTCTCTATCTCTCTGTCACCATGGTTGCCACCTCACCAAAGATAAGGTTGCTGTAAATATTGCATTAAATCAATTTTCCCTCACACCCCGTGGGGTTTTCATCACTTGCTTCTCTCTCTCTCTCTCTCTCTCTCTCTCTCATGATACACACACACACCCCCTCGTTCTGCTCCTTCTCTCACCCTCACCCCCTTGGCCCGATATTCCCCCTCCCATTGAATTCCTTCCCCCCCGCCCTTCTTGTCCCTGTCGGCAAGCTCATAGCCAAGCTCTCTCTCTGTGTCAAGTAGCCCGCAAGGGTCGCAGTAACAATCTCTCTCCCTCTTTCATACACACACACACACACACACACACACACACACACACACACACACACACACACACACACACACACACACACACACACACACACACACACTCATTCACACCACACACCAACTCATACACACTCCCACCCCTCACCCACTCACCCCCCGCTATCACCAAGCTCTCTCCCTTGCTCTCTCTCTCTCTCTCTCTCTCTCTCTCTCTCTCTCTCTCTCTCTCTCTCTCTCTCTCTCTCTCTCTCTCTCTCTCTCTCTCTCTCTCTCTCTCTCTGTTGCGCTCTCCGTACAAGCAAGCCCGAAGGCGCAGAAGGGTAAAACACACACACACACACACACACACACACACACACACCTAGTCCCTCTCAATCCCTCTCACACCCTCTTGCACACACTCTCTCCCCCCCGTCACGTTCTGTGTCGCTATTGTCAGCACGTTAAAAAATATATATAGATTATATATACATATATATGATAAATTACCCCCCTCTCTCTTGTTTAGGCACATATTTAAAAAAAGCACACACACGCCATACACACCCACCAAAAAATTTAAAAAAAAACAACGAAGTTGGACGCCATCCACAAAAGAAGATGGCCAAGTCGCCCGATGCCGACACCGAAACAAGAAAAGACGCCAAAGACATGCCCCGACCGGCCCCAAAACTGGCGAACGCGCTACATCGACGCACCAGTGAGGCCCGTCATTCGCCGGCATCTTGTCCACGATGCATCTTTGCAATAATATCCGTAGGTTATCATTATTTTTCCAGTTTCAAGCCAGATCTTGTAAAAAACCCCAATTGTAAATTGTCACCTCTCTCTAGTTGATGGCCACAAAGGCCCACCTAGGAGTTTTCATTTTTAAATCCTCCTAAAACAAAGAAAAGGGTCAACCACCTGGGACACACCACCTTGCTTTTTCTCCCTTGATTAGGGCCCTAAACCTTATCAAACTGTTCTAAACCTAAAGCAGCCTGCACCTATAAAAAGGCACCGAGAGGTCACTATCGGGGGGGGGGGGGTCACCACTCGATAGAATTTTGGTGGGAGGGATTGGAAACACTTGCATCAAGAGAGAGGGGATTTAGTGTAGCATTTGGTAAATAGCACTATGTGAAGAAGCCATGTCTGCACCTTGATTCCAATGGTCTCCGTATACTCACGATAGTAGAGATCTCCGTGTTTGTGAGTCACCTCTAGAGAACGTACTATTAGGCTCACTATCTCTCTCTATCTCTCTATTACCATGGTTTCCACCTCACCAAAGATAAGGTTGTTGTAAATATTGCATTAAATCAGTTTTCCCTCACACCCCTCTCTCTATACACATATGCACCCTCTCTCTCTCTCTCTCTCTCTCTCTCTCTCTCTCTCTCTCTCTCTCTCTCTCTCTCTCTCTCTCTCTCTATGTGTAGAGTTTGTTTTATTTCAAATCACCGTTGTTCCCGTCCTAGCCGCGCAAAACTAGGTGGTGCTCCCTATTCATTTCACCATGGCCGGCCCCCGGCGTGCATCGACTTCTGACGTTTGAGGCCATCTAGGTCCGTGTTGTGCTTTGTGCTCGTCATTGCAAACTGGCCATCATTATCATCCAAGATCTAGTCTCAAGGTCTTGCGGCATTGATGCAGTCAATATAGTTGATGGGTGTTGGCAATCTATCCCCCACATGCAGAAAGTCTTTACATGTGCAAAGATTCACCTATGCCTACCATCACAAGCAAGACAAACGGTTTTGGTCACTGCACCGTGCAGCCAATAGCTGCTCAAAATCTTGATCATCAAGCCTTGATCTCTGATCTAGTAAGAAACTAAAGCAAGCTCGAGCAGCGTTTTCCCTTATCATAGCTCGCAAGGCACCACCTCTTGGCTCCCACATCTCCTACTATCAGCTCCAGCTCGTCACCATCCAGAACCACCCACTAAGCATCATTCACACTTTCTAGGCTTTAACTCATCGTCGTTAGCGACCAATCACCCCTCATCACGTGCTTGCTATATTGTGAGCCTCTGACTGGCAACCTGCCCAATTTAGCCAAAGCGGTTGTATTACTGTGCATTAACTCACACAACCCATCCTCTACACCGATGCACCCGGGTATCATGCACCTAGATCCCCTTCAGCCCCCTTTACAAATTGAACCCGGCCTTGGCCTCCATCTTCCTCACCTCACCTTCGGCTCCCCTTACCTCTGCTGCGCCAAAACCTGCACTTGCGCTCTCTTTTCTTTTTGTGTAGGCTTTGTGCAAAGATTAATATTTTGTGCCATCAAAATTAAACATAAGGACTCTTAAATTAATTAGACTCTTGTTTACCTACTAAGAGACTATTCACACCTACAAGGGCTATCTTAATAGGTTGTCTGCTACTTGTATCACTGACATGATAATGGCCACCATTAAGAAAGAAAAGCCAAATCTTCTTGAAGTTGCCCACAAATGTTTCTTAATTTCCTAAGCCAAAAAGAATATCCAAGGGCATTTAAGCTATGTATGCCATACTCGTGCATAGAAGCACCATGTACACGGGTTCCTGACACTACCTACACGAGACGTGTACAATAAGACCGCCCATAACCATGAGCACACACACAAGCACTACACTTGGTATGTATGTGTATTTTATAACATTATCCATGAAGGCTACATCCTTGCAAGTTTGGGTCAATGAAGAAAGACGACATCACATGAAGAAAAATCATTGAAGAAGACGAATGTGCTCGTGGATTAGAGCGAAGCATATATTTCTCAAGATTTTTCTCCTCGATTAGAGCGTTGTTTTTTTTGCTCCTGGAGTGGAGTGTGGCTCCCGGATTGGAGTGTTATGTTGTTTGACTCCTGGATTGGACATGTATGTTGTATGTGCTCCTAGATTGGAGTGTTGTCTTTCTTCATCAAGTTGTAGCCCAAAGTTCAAGAGGACGATTCCTCTTGTATTGACATCCTTAGTGGATACCATTTTGTCATTCTTAGTGGATAAAGAACCTTCATTTTATTGTCCTAGTCCAAACCTCAAGGGGATAATTGTAAGGTGTGAGCTTTGTCCTAGAGTACTAGAGTAAGAGTCAAGGAAACGAAAGGTGGAATTATCCCACATGTAGTGTCGCAAGGTTGTAGAGCTACTTAAAGCTCATTTCATGAATAAGAAAATCCATTCTATTTTGCATTACATATATCTTGTTTATGGTGATCTTGTGATGGCTGAGCAACAACTCAAGATCGTGTTTGTGAGTCCAAGTTAATTAATCTTGGAACCTAATTCGCTTGAGTGATAATCTAGCCAACACACTCTCACTTGTGTGCACGATGTTTCTCTTTCATCCACCCTAGCTACCATAATCCCATTCCCATCACAAGTATCCAAATGATGCGTCGTCTGAGCCACAAGTGATATACCATGGGAAATCATGGCAAAAAAGGTAAGTATGCACTTATCACTCCGAGTAGGTCAGGCAAAATGGAGCAAAATAAAGCTCATTTTCAATTTTTAGAGCAGAGAGAGAGAGAGAGAGAGAGAGAGAGAGAGAGAGAGAGAGAGAGAGAGAGAGAGAGAGAGAGAGAGAGAGAGAGAGAGATCCTTTGACCTAGAGCTGCACTCTTGCTTTTTTTCCTACTAAGGACATTCAGAGCTACCACACCCCACCAGGTTCAACAAGTATACTCCTTTATTGTTCATTGATTTTTTTTCAAACTATCATGGCCTATTAAGAACATCAAACCTTGTCCAAACACAAAATATTTCACTAGTGAGCCCCTCTGTGAGGTCCCCACCCCGCCATATCAAGATGGAGGATCTGATAACCTGGTGGCCACTAGATCTATAGCGGAAGCAAACAAAGTGGTTCAGGGTTCAACTAGCGGATGATCTCTCATCACAAAGTGAGTCGAGTTCGAGCCTACTAGCAAAGAGATCTAGCTCCACCTCGCAGGAGAAGCGTACTTATCCTATCTAGCGATCCTAAGACCCACCTTCCAAGAGGAGAGAAATCCCGAGTGCCTTTTTTCCCATGTTTCAGAGGCACGTACACTTGAGAATTATCCGCTCTAGGGGCAATGAGTATTACTAGTATCGATTTAAACACTATGAGGACAGAGAGTTCCCGACCAATCGGGACCACCCTTCTCATAGGCATTGGCAACCTGAGCCAAGCCCCCACTTTCCACCCCCACACTCACACTTCCTTGTGTGTCCTAATTACTACCACAAAAGTTGTTCAACATAAAAATTCCTTGATTAGATTTCGAAATCACAATGTTCGTTAAGACAGCCCTTCAATCAGTATTGCAAAGCGGCACCAAGACAGTACTCTAGTAAAAATTCTACTCAAACTTATTTATTAAAATTCCAATGTTCTGGAGGTACAAAATCCCCCCTCCAGCGAGAGTTTACTCCTCCCATTGTCGCCTAGCTGCCCATACAACTAGGTATGTCCACCGCATAGAAAGCACAACATGGACATTCCCACCGCATAGAAAGCAAGACGTGGGTTCCCACCGTTTAACCAACAGACGTGGGTATCCACCGCTTAACGAGCAGTCGTGGATTTAAGAGCCCTTAACCAAGAACTCTTCCCCCTGTGATCAGGAGGGGGTTTGGACTAGTATCAACATTGGAAATAGAAATGAACATGCCAAGCTAAATTTTCCCTAGCAGACATTCTTTCCTATTTCAAACAGTATATCCATCAACTATTATTTCCTACTTAGACTTTAATATACAAACGAATTCAAATGCCGAGGTTTCCGTCAGATTTCTCCAACATGTTTAGGGATATGTTCTTTCCCAACTTATTGTATGCAATGTTAAATTAAACAACTTGGATAAAAATGTGACCTCCCTCCTCCATTTCCTCGTCATTGGCCCGTGAGATGGCCGGTACTTGGTCGTCCATGGGAGCTTTCCCTTTCCCGTTCACGTTGCTTGTTTCCGCTTCGCGGTCGTGGGCACCACCGAAGCGAGTTCTCTTAACCGGGGCCATTTTATACTCACTACTTTAAATGATAAACTTGAAGAAAAGAGCTAAGGTCCGAGAGCATCATAACAATCCAATTGATAGATTAGATTCATTGAACAATCCTCCTTATGCAAGAGGGTTAGATTTTTCCTTCGAGACATAGTAATTTTATGGGTAATACTTTACTTATCCTATGGGAACCGGCTCTAAAGTTAATCACTTGGCTTAGATGATTAAGAATTTCAGAATTTTACTAATTAAATTCCTAGAGAGATAAATTAAGCAAGCTCGATCACTTTCCTAATGCAATTAGAAAGATGCAGAATTACCGCATGCATAGGTGAGAGAAAATTCTCTTCTTAGTGGCTTAATGATGGATTAATTTTGCCTTAATCACATCTTAATGTATGAAAAAATTGAATCTAACTTAGTTACGATAGTATTGAGTGGTAAAAGAAAGAATTTAATCAAATCTACATCATTACCGGCTTGACAACTAATTACTATGCTGCCTAGAGAGAGAAATCTCTCCTAATCATGCATTAATCATTGATTAAGAGTGATGAATGGCTGCATAATCAGCTATTGGTTGATGATTATGTCATGGAGTATAGCTATGGAGATTTAGAGTACAGCTATAGGGAATTATAGCTGGAATTAAGCATAGTCGACTAGGAATTAAGAGAATGATGAAGAGAATTACAGAAGAGCATAAATTAAATCATGATTACCGTGATTTGGGGCTGAAAATCCTCTCGATTTTTTGATCCAATTGAGTTTCTCAAGACGAGAATCCGGCAGCACTTCCCTCCTTAGCTTCTCCTTCAAAAACTGTGTGTCGGCAGCACCTCCCCAAGGTGTGTGTGTGAGCATGTGTGTGTGTGTGTGTGTGTGTGTGTGTGTGTGAGCACACCTTTAAATAGGATCCTCCAAGCTGAAAATCGAACCTAGCTACTATAAGCATCTAAGTGAGCACTCACTTCATGCATTGGAAAGTCTAGTTACCTTCCCACCAAGTGTCCAGTTAGCTAGTCTAACTGGCTCTCACACTCACTCTCAAGCTTGGAAACTCTCCCACAACTCCCACAAGACAAGAGGGCGCCCCCTAGCTGCTAAAGCTGGCTCTGAGTGGCCTGGAACCTGTTCCCACACAGCCTCGAGCCCCGGTGCCTCCCCGCACAACTTTAGGAAAAATTGGTTTTAGGCTAAAACGGCCCATACGAGTCGGAATTTAATGCCGTAAATTGCTATACTAAGTTCTAACTAAGGCGTACTGGTCCGAGTACCTGCCATATTTAGCAGCCCCCAGGGTTCGAAAATGCATTTTTTTCAAATTCGGGGTACGGGTGTAGTTTTTCGAGACGGTCAAAACTGAACGGGTCGGGTGACCAAAAACTTACTATTTTTGGAATTTTTTACAAAAATTATTTTAATTCACATTTTGAAGCTTTATAACATTCTAAAAATGATGGCACTGATAGAATTTGGAAAACTGCTAAAAATAGTAACTTTTTTCCATTATATTCATTTCATGTTACAATGGTGCTCTTTCAGCTCGAGGTCGGAGACCTTACACCCTCAAGAAGGCAAATGCCAACCATGTAATTACAATAAAGTTTGGGGTTGGAATATGGATCGTGATCCATGTACCTCCACCTCCAAATCCAAAGAAATGTCACTAGAAAACACTCCCGAGCTACACCTATCCACTCACGCAATCAGAGTTTCAAAATGCTTCCAAACATGGATCACGATCCATGTACCCTACAGTGCTAGAATCATGCAAAAATTTGGCCAATAGTTGAATCTTAGCTTGGGGATATCACCATGCAAATTTGTGCAAAAATGGAGTCCAATTGATTGTAAAACCCAAGAAAATTGAAAAGTCAATGGTCATTTTCACACACACAAAAAAGAAAATTTGATACAAATTTCTAGAAAGTGTGACCAATAGCTTAGGGGGATTTCAAGAATCTTCCCTCCAAGTTTGATGCAAGTTGGCTCCAAAACATGGATTGCAATCCATGTACCTGAGGGGCAAGTTTGTTTAGAGTCCACAATGTCTGCAAAGGCTAATATCAGCAAGTTATCAAGGAATTGATGCAAGATTGTTCCAATTTTAGTAAATGTGCAATTTTAGAGCATTTTTTGCAAAGTTGGAGCATCTTTCCTAAACAAAGGAATATGACATTATGGTATGCTTAAATGGTTCAAAAAGGAGTCCCAAAATTTAGTTTAGATCCCAAACCAGTTATCCAAATTGCAAAAGTTTTAAATTGTAGCATCCCCATGACATGTAAGTTAAATGGGACAAGAAAATCTTCAAAAGGTGTTCCAACATGAATCGCGACCATGTACCTCTGACCCAAAATTGACATGCAACCCATTGACCTAGTGCACATAGTTTCCTAGTAACATTGGTAAAGTTTGGTCAAATTTGGAAATCTCGTAATCAATTTATGGTCATTTTTCTTTTTATGGTCAATTTGCATTATTTCAACTTTTTGACAATATCTCAACCAGTAAAAATTTGATTTTTTGGTAGCAAGATGCCTCGCTAAAAGGCTCAAGAGGAGTGGGAAGCCACTCCCTATGTATTTTGGACATCTCCCCAAATGAAAAATCTCATATCACAAACAAGGAGTTGGCAAGGATACCTGCAAATGTCTCTATTGGCAAGTTCTAGGCTATAAATGGAACCAAGGTGAAGACCACCATCTTCCCAAAAGGGTTGTGGACCGGCATCAACAAAGAGAATTATTGCCTACAATTGGATGGATTCTTCCAACTTACAGAGATCCCATGAGCTAATGAGCTCAATACAGTATAATGGTGAAGCTACCTTAACGAACAAGGATGGAGAAAATGTAGAAGTCAGAATCAAATATGAATTGATCAATTAGGCCCTCGACCTCTTAGGTGGAAACCACAATTTACTCCACAAAACAGAGGCAATCGACAATTATTAGGCCTTCACCAAGCAGCAGAGGCATAAGTTGACTTACAAGGATCTCACCGTAACTCAGAGAGGGAGTTCCCCCTCCGAATTATCTTGTAGCACCTTTAAGTTCAAAAGACACCTAGGTACATCAAGCCAAATCTCCATATTGTAGTGGTAATATCAATGTTCTTGGCAGAAAGAAGAGCCATTAGATGCAACCTGGGGATCTACATTTTAGAGATCTTGGTTGAGGAAAATTCAAAGAGCAGTGATCGAAAAAAAATATACATAAATGAAAATCTAATGCTAACTTGAATAGTTATCAAGCATTGGGCATGATAGATGAGCTATCGAAGATTGACTCCCAACTGAATTTATTACATAAGGCAAAGCATGCGGTGAAGTTGGAGGGTAGATCATCCACAAAGTCTTGAGGAGGTCACCTAAGAAAAATGTAACCTATCAAAGTGAGTTCAACAGAAGGGTATTTAATGTTCTTGAAACTTATAGAAATATATACAGAAGGATACTTTTTTTCCAAATTTGAACAAAACTTATAGATTTTAAAAGAAAAGGGTACATTATATTGCTTAAAAAGTTCACAAATAAGGGGTCTTACAAACATGTCTTGAACGCACGTGATATGGTAGTTTTACACATAGTCAAGGATTTCATTGACATGATCACGATTGTGTGATTATGTTATAACTCTAGCAATTACACAAGAATTCAATGTGATCATGTTAATGGTTAACGTGACTTTGATGATGACCGACAAAAACCCAAAGAGCCGGTTAGCCCACCGGGTAAAAGCATATTCCCTTGGGGAATCTCGTGCTTACCATGGTGCTTTGACTAGGCAAATCCCTAGGGAGTGTATCCGAGTGTCTAGTACAGTCATCTCCTTGTGAATTGATCTAAGGTTATAGAGTCACACGTCCTTTTTTTTGGGCCGAACGTGATTCTTAATTCGGTATCCACTTCTAAAAATATTTAAATTCTTCACCGAACATAAAGGTACAAAACCAAAACAATTGAGAATTTGGAGATTCATGCTCATTTGCGACAAAGCCATTGGTCCATATAAGGGCTGCAACTGGTTTTAGAAGATGAGCATATGCAAATGACGAGCCGATAGTCAAGGGCCGGATGTCCTATACTAGTGTATTGAGCCGATAGTCAAGAGTCGGATGTCCTGTACTAGTGTACTAGGCATATAAAGATCCTTGAAGTCTTACATTTTTCAACCATCATAGATTTGAGTTGATATACATTGTCACTGCACAATATAAGAGATATAATCCTTAATTGGGTGAGAATAGCTTTTATATATTGAATTGGATGCATAAGGGGGCTACAATCCTTGACTGTATACAAGTAGCCCTCAATTGTGTGATTGTATTTGAAGATTTCTTTGCGTTATTTCATGCATTGGTTTATATAGAGAGTGCATTATGTATTATGAAATATTGTTAGTGCATACATGACCAATCATAGATATTATTGCTTTCGTTGTGTTTTACAAATAATTGACACCATTTTGGTGTAGCCTAATTGATTATTCTTTGTATCATTTGAAATTAAATGTGTCTTATTATTTGCAAACCGAAGAGGATTTATAAATAATCATCATAATAATAATTGCATTGAGAAATTCATAGCATTGTTTGTATTATAATGTCGTGCAGAGAGTGCATTGCAATGTTTATGTTTGCTCACAACATAGGTGATTGATATGTGGATTGACTAGAGTGCATTGCAAATCTCATATTGTGCAGAGTTGATTACTTTCTTAGTGTTTGGTTTTTTAATATATATTGAAAAGAAGAAAAATGTTTTAAAAATTGAACATCTAGTTCTTATGTTTTCAATTTTAAATTAAAAGCAATGGAGAAAAATGTCGGCACAAGTGGTATAAAGAAGCCAAAGAATAAAAAATCTCATGGAAAAGAGTGGGATTATTCTCACAACATATGCGGTCAATATATGAAGTGGCAATGTAAATTTTGCTTCACAACAAAATAAGACAATGCACCATGTATTAGGGACCATTTTTTGGGTAGCATTAGAAAAATTTGTAACAAATGTGAACATCCTTAGGCACCTGCAATTGCAAAGCATTTGAGAGAAGATCTCGCCAAAAAGGATGGCAAGGGACAACATATATATAGCTCTATTGTGGATGCAAGTCAAGAGCAGTAAGAGCGAAATATTAACTCTGTTGATCTTGTGGTGACACCAACTAACCTTAGAGGACAACATGCGTAGGGAGAGGAAATGTCAAGCAGCCTTCCTTTTAAGCGTCACAAAGCAGGTGGACTTGGTCAAATGCGTCAAAAATTATTGCAGCAAAGCTTTCGGATGCAGTCTCTAAAATAAGCACAAACTGCACTTGCCAAAGCAATTTTCTTCAGTGGAAGTGCTCTAGTCATGGTAGACAACAATCATTGGAAGGCTGCTTGGAAGAAAATTGGTGAGTTTTGTTACCAAATACATGTCGTAGTGATGTGTGTAAACACATTTAGGACCACAGGGGCATTTTTTTGGCTCACTAGGAGGTTTTTTCCCTCGTGCATTGTATATACACCCATCATTCTAGGGCTATCTATCTTTCCATTGCACACTAATTAATAAACTCTATGTTGTGTGCCTTAAGCTTCCTTCATCTTTTCCAAGTTGTGTGTGTTTTCCTGCAACACTAATTCCAACAATTGATATTAGAATAGGTTACATCCTCTCGGGCTTAGTTGCCAATAGCTCCAGCTGACGCCTGCTCACTTTCTTTGATTCTAGTGATCGTCATTTTGTGTAGAATTTTTGTCAATGCCATTTTTTGCATAACAGGTCTCTTACAGTCTTCTATGGTTTGTGCTATATAGCACGTGTTGTTCCCGCTTCATTTCTCCTCTTTTTGGGTATAAGTTTTCACATCAAGTGTAGCATTTACCATGGCTAACAACAACATAAATATGTTCAAGATATTTGTTGTTGACAGATTGGATGGGGACAATTACCGTATATGGGTTTATAAGATGCAACATGTTCTTGTGTTGAAGGGCGTCTAAAATATTGTGTAGGGCATTGATGTACGTCCATGTTCTGAGGATGTAGGCGATGTTGAGGATGTTGAAGGTCTTGCTACAAGGACTGTTGTTGTTAGATTTGTTTTTCCTACAACTAAGCAAACTCATTGGGATGTAAAAGATGCACGGGCTCATGCATTGATTGTGTTGTCTATGAAGCACACTATTACTCCCCACATTCATTCAACAAAATTTGCCAAACAGGCTTCGGATATTGTGGCTAGTCTTAATGCAAGTTGCAATGAGGCTAAAATTCTGTTGCTGCGTAAAGAGCTGGAATTGAAAACTATGCATGAGGATGATGATATGGACAGTTTCCTTATTGGTGTCAAGGAAATCAATGAGCAACTTATTTCTGCAGGTGAAGTCATTTCAAAAAGTTTCCTTGTGCAGATTGTTCTTGATGCCTTGCCAGATTCTTACCAGACTTTTGATAGTACTTGAAGACTTATGACCCAAGGAAATTCTGAAGTTCTCAAGTTTGATGCATT
This sequence comes from Adiantum capillus-veneris, assembly GCF_014529385.1. NCBI lineage: Eukaryota > Viridiplantae > Streptophyta > Polypodiopsida > Polypodiales > Pteridaceae > Adiantum > Adiantum capillus-veneris. Next base: position 15,722 of record NW_028221896.1, read on the forward strand.
ATGCACATTGCTGTTAGAAGAGTCACTTTCCAAAAAAATGTAGGACTAGACAGCATGCAGCTGATTGATGCTCGAAGAAAGGGTGGTAACAGCAATGCAATCACTTCTTATGGTTCTTCTGTGAGTGGAAAATCATCTGTTCCTAATGCTTCTGCTGGAAGCAATTCATCTGGAAATTCTGGTGATAAGGAAAAAAAGAAGATGCATTGCCATTATTGTAAAGCTAATGATCACTTGATCAAGTAGTCTCCTAAGTTGAATACCAAAGAGGCTAAGAAGAAAGAGGTGGTTCCACTGCAAATGCTAGATCCACTACAAATGCAACTATTATTGATTCTTCTGTGAAAGGAGACTGTGATGTTGATGTTAATGCAGAATGAGCTTTTAAAGTAGACTGTACCTATAATCCTGATGTCCATGATGCATGCATGTCAATTGCTCTAAACTCACATGTGTGTGCCATTATTGTAAAGATAATGATCACTTGATCAAGTAGTCTCCTAAGTTGAATACCAAAGAGGCTAAGAAGAAAGAGGTGGCTCCACTGCAAATGCTAGATCCACTACAAATGCAGCTATTATTGATTCTTTTGTGAAAGGAGACTGTGATGTTGATGTTAATGCAGAATGGGCTTTTAAAGTAGAGTGTACCTATAATCTTGATGTCCATGATGCATGCATGTCAATTTCTCTAAATTCACATGTGTGTGGTATTTTGACAGTGGCCTGCCATGAAAGCAAACATACAAGAGTTGTGTGGTATGCCAAAAGACAAAATTTGATAGAGGGAAGCAATTTGGATTTCTTCAACCTTTGTCAATCTTTAATTGACCATGGGAGAGCATATCCATGGATTTTATCTTTGGATTGCCTAAGTCTATCCATGGGAATACGTGAATATGGACGATAGTAGATAGGTTCAGTAAACACGCTCATTTTATACCTGTCAAAAAGACTATCAAAGCCCATCAAATGGCAACCCTCTTCATATCACAAATCTTCAAGTACCATGGCTTGCCAATGTCCATAGTGTCGAATAGAGATCCTAGAATGACCAGTAATTTCTGGAAGGGTTTCTTTGAGAATTTAGGAAGAAGGCTAAATTTCTCTTCAGCCTATCACCCGCAAATGGATGGCCAAAGTGAAATAGCTAACCTAACAATTCTTGATCTACTAAAAGCCTATGTAACGGAAGTAGATAAAATATCCCAATGGGAGAAGTACTTGCCCTTAGTGGAGTATGTTTACAATAACACTGTACATACTTCCACGGGAAAAGCACCTTTTGAGGTAATTGAGGGAAGATAAAAAAGTCCAGTGCTACTTAGGGTACACGGGAAGATGTTTTTTGCAAATGAGTGTAGCTGAGACCTACAAGAATCTTTCCAAAAGATTAAGGATGATTTCTCTATCTCAAAGCAAAGGCAAAAGGCTGCTGCTGACAAGCACAAAAGAGCCTAAGCCTTTAAAGAAAATGATTGGGTCTTATTAAAATTTCCCAAGGCTCGATTAAGGCACACAATGGGAAAGAATCCTACGGGACACCAAAAGTACTATGCTAAGTTAGCAAAAAGGTACTATGGTCCCTTCCAGATTCTTAGACCAATCAATAAGATGGCCTATCAACTCAAGTTTCCCAATGGCCTATCGATTAAGGCACACAATGGGAAAGAATCCTACGGGACACCAAAAGTACTATGCTAAGTTAGCAAAAAGGTACTATGGTCCCTTCCAGATTCTTAGACCAATCAATAAGATGGCCTATCAACTCAAGTTTCCCAACCATTGGTTCTTAGACAATGCTTTCCATGTGAGCCTACTAAAGCCTTACAAAGGAGAGCCACCTCAAGAACCTACTATTGAAGACCCACCGGAGATCGAGGACCAAGAAGAGGTGTTGCAGCCAAAGTCTATTCTCCAACATGAAGACAAGGTATAAAAAGGCGGTAAGACTATCCGATGACATCTTATTAAGTTTAAGAATTATCCTTTTGAAGATGCTAGAGATGATGCAAGGCATACAATTAAAGGATAACCTAAACCTTGTCAATGCTTACAATTCTTCCCAATAGTAAGCAAATGTACAAAAGTTAAAAATGAACAAAGTTTTTGTCTTAGAAGACTCTCTCTTTCTTTATAGTGCACAAAAATGAAGTAGTATGCATGCTTCGATCAAGTTTGTGGAGACAACGTCTGCAAAAGAACAATGTGCAACAATGGGCTTAAAAGACCTTAAGGTTCAACCCATTGAGACTTCCAAAAAGCTAAGGTTCCAAATTTCAAAGGTTGTGTCCAAAGGTCAAAAGACTAGGGAAATTGGATGCTTTGTGTGTGTCCGAAAAGTCTTTTTCAAGCCCTACGAAGTAGGCGGCGAGCCCAAGAAGTAGGGTATGAGAGAGAAACTCACGCACACACACACAAGCTTCCCTTGTACACAAGGGGAAAGAGGGGTCCACATGTCAGCTCCCTAGCCCAGATACCAAAAGGTTTACTCAAATCCTATTGGAAGACCTTGGAGGTGGACCAATGAGAATTAGGCTAGAGTAAATCTAGTTTAATCAATTTAAAAACACTTAATAAAAGAACCAATAAGAATTAAGCTTTCTAGAAGACTATTGGACAGTCTCCCAAGGGGTCCAATGAGCATTCAACAGCCCAATGGCTTGCCTGATTCCTATTGGCCAGGAGGCAAAGGGGTCCAATGAGAGTTTAGTTGCATTTATTAATTACTTAAAGCTCTCACAAAAGGGGAAAGGGGACACATGTCAGAAGGCTATCACTTATATTGCTTTTAGGAAGAGGGATCAACCAAGAGGGGTCATTAGCATGAGCAATTAGGAAGAGGGGTCGACCAAGAGAGAGAGAGAGAGGGGGGCTAATTCTTCAAAGTCATGATTGCATTACACACTGACACAATCTATGTGTAAAGTAATAAGTCTCTCTCTCTCTCTCTCTCTCTCTCCTTCTCAATCTTTAATGGAAATCTTACCACCTACTCCAATCTTGTGAGAAGGGAGGCCTACACCAACAACTCTTGGCTTTGTGATGCAAATTCAACCAAGAGCCAAGCTTCAATGCATGCTCATCTCCTCTACCATGATAGTTACTAAGCTAAGCTATGCTAATATGAGTGAATATGTGAGGAGATGTATATCTTTCTCGTATGAATACTTCTTCCTCTTAATCTACTCTCATACCCCGCTAGCTCTCACCATCTTCAAAGGTGTGTGAGGTCTTGGGTCTGAGACCGTGAGGGAATTGAGGTTGTGTTTGATAAGTGTTTTGCTTAGTGCATTCATGAAGTTTCCATCTTCATTGCACTAGCTAGTATTGAAGGAGAACAAAGAATTGTATTGTAAAATGTCTCTCTTGATGGGAGAAACCATAATACAAAGCCTTTTGGAGGGGGCCAGCTCCATGTAAATACGATCCTCAATTGTTGTCAATAGCTTAATTTTTCTCTCTTTTGAAGTACTGTTCATGAAATTCTCACTATGTTCATGCTAAATTCCGCTAGACACAAGTTACAAGACCATTAAATGTTACAAATCTTATGTCCTTGTAATCAATGCAAGCATGGTGTGCGATGGACAAGACGCATCTCTTTGCAGCACATTCAAAAATTTGGCAAGTTTGATCCATCTATTATAGATCGAGTTGTTACCAATTATAACTCGTCGGACTCTGATGTTGGTCAACATGCAGCAATCTTGCTATACCCAATAGACGTGTTTGTAGGCGCTTTAGTCAAGCAGCATACGTGAGGCCACAAGATGTAGCCTTTGACAGCTCGGAGAATGATCATGAAGACCACATTCCCAACGAGGCAATGTTTGAGCCCGAGATCGATGAAATGATCGAGACGATCATGGATTCATAAAAGGATTATCTATGATGATATGAAAAGTGAAGCGAATACACCATTGTATGATGAAGCAGGTGTGTTAGATTGAAGGAGCTCCTGGTTCTTCTCAATATGCAGGAAAATTTTGGATGGAGTGACACTAGCACCACGACGCTTTTTAGGTGATCTATTACAATGTGTTTACTTCAATAAAAAACTCTAGATGTATAATGATATGATAGATTACTTACACGTGTACCGCATTTTTTCACTGTGTAGATTGCTCAAACAGGACATACTGCCAGCTGATAATGTGATGCCAGATTCCAGAGAGGAAGCAAGAAAGATCTTGCCAAACTTGGGGATGGATTACAAATTCACGCTTGTCCTAACGACTGCATTCTTTTCAGAGGGGAATACATAGACATGGAGAAGTGTCCGAAATGCGATTCCGAGAGATATCGATTAGATCTCCACAAAAGGTTTTGCGACATTTTCCTCTCTTCTTCCTCGCATTAATAATTTCTTTAAATGTAAGTCCATGGCCGCCTTAGCATCATGGAGTGAGGCTCAAGTGATTTACACTCAAACTCAAACACTATAAATCTTGGTTTTTCTCAAGCTTATATATTGTCATGTGTATACATGCAGGGCTTCAAACAAGCGGATACAGAGCATGTGTCACATGTGGACCTATACTTAATGCATGTCGGGCGCCCTCATTGAAGAAGAAAATCTACGAAGGTCATCAAGCGTATCTTTGAGAGAATCATGTGTTACACGATGGATTTTTGGGAAGAGAGCCACCAAGGATGTCTGCACAAGCATGGTTAGAGCAGAAGGAGACGTGTGATGAAGGTTTTCCCCAAGTAATGAAGAGACTCTCTCTATGGTAGGTGTTATCATATTGGCCCAGACTCATGATCAATCACTTGCTCAATCTAGCGCACATATCCAAGAATGTGGATAGTCTACTGTGGGACCATCTGACTGGCAAGAAAGATACTTTGGGAGCCAGGGTTGACCTTGGAAATGTGGATCGTATGGTGCAATATTGGCCACAAACAGCATCAGATGGATCGATAATACTCCCTAAAGCGGCATGGATTTTGACAGGAACCCAAGAACGCAAAGTAAAAGAGACCATTCAATCTGTGCGGACCCGCACTGGCATAATGCACTCACTCTGAACGTGTTTCACTAAAGAAGGAAAGCTTACCGGTTTGAACAAATTCGTGTGTGGATTTTAGTATCATTGCTAGACGTGTTTTGTAGTTTATTTTACCGGTGTCCATTGAGGGATGTTTGTCTCTTGATGTTCGTAACACAATCTACAAACTTGAAAAGTTTGTGCAATGGATCTCACAAAAGGAGATCAATGTAGACTTCATACCATTTGCCAAACTAAACGCTGCGGAGGTTCTGTGCATGTTTGAGAAACACTTTCCTACTATCATGCTAACCATTCAGGTGCATCTTCTTGTTCACATAATTGATGAGGTGGAAATAGCTCGCACAGTACATTCCAAATGGATTTTCTTTTTATAACATTTCATGAAAACGCTCAAGGGATATGTGCATCAGAAGGCACGTCCAGAGGGTAGCATGGCAGAAGGTTGGTTGGTATCAAAGTCCCTAATTTACATTGAAGAGTGGCTAGAAGGATTTGATAAAGCTTAGGACACGCTATGGCGAACCATAGATGATGAGCGCATATCTGGGATTGTCATGTGCAATCTCCGTGTTGAGAAGAAGATGAAGGAAGAGTTAGAGGCTAAGATCAACCGATTTTTCATGCTTCACAATCCAGTGATGCAAAAGTGGATTTCACAATACGAGGATGCAAAGCAAGAGCTACAAAGGGCATGAATTGAGCATTAGGAATGAAATGGGGTATAGAAGGGCCTCTTTATTTTCCATGGGACTAAAAAAGAGGTTAAGGTATGAGAAAATGGGGAACTGCCATGTGGACTAAAATGGTGGGTGTGGCAGGCTCTAAATCTGAGTGGTCAAAGTTATAGGCCTAGAGGTGGAGGGGTCGTTTCTTTATTATTAAAATGAGAAAAAAAGAAAATTTGAACCTTTTTCCATAAAGCTAGGGTAAAAACCCACTCTTTATTTCTATAGAGACTATTGACTCCCCCCCCTCCCTCCCTAAAAAGGGGTCTTTCAAAAAATGTGATGACATTCTCTCTCTCCTCTTTACTCTCTCTAAGGCTGCTACATCTACTCTCTCTCCCCTTTAGCTATGAAACCTACATGTTCTTCTTCAAGCCCACTTCTCCCTCCAAATACCTCTTGTAACAGAGGTTTGAAACCTCTCTTCTCCAGTGATCACTCGGCCTTACCTTCACACCTCTACAAAAATGTAGATCTACAATATTGGATACTTCTAAGGTATCTTTACCAACACCTCCCTTCTCCATTGATAACATAGTCTCACCTTCACACCTCTATGAAAAGTTGCAGATCTACAACACGACTGCTTCTGGAGTATCTTCATCAACACCTTGTTTTGTCCTTCTTCCTCATCTAGGTGTGAAGGTGAGGTTGATCACTCAACCTCACCTTCAAACCTCTACATGAAGGTATAGATCTGAAGCAGTAACTGCTTCTTGAGTATCTTCATCAACACCTTACTCGGTCCTTGTTCCTAATCTAGCTCTAAAATGATCTCTCCTCACTCATCCACATCATTTTGGAGATTTGGATAGGGGCATTTTTTGGGTAAGCTTATTAGGCTTATGCATTGGTAAGGACAGTGAGCTTCATTCCTACTTCCAATGTTCTTGTATCTTTGCTCACTCACCATGCTGATTTTTGTTTCCAAGTTTCATGTAGAGATTTTTAGCAATGCTATTGTATTTCTTTGTGTACATCTTAGAATTTCTCGTTAGGCCACACTAATAAAAATTGTGTATATGAATTAATCTTCATTTTTGTCAAAGCATGTGTTGCATTGCTTTCATGGCTTCTTTAGGTTCTCTTCAACGTGGGAGTTTTATTGACTCAATAAGTTACACCAATGTCAGGACAATAGCAGTTCTTCACGTGCTATCATGATTACAAATTATTTATGTGGGTGAAAATGTGGCTAAGTTCATGCTGTTTACACAAGGTATCCAACAAACATATGGCTTCTCATACACATCATTGGAATGGGAAGATCATGGGCTTCAAGAAAACTCAAGATGGCAAGCGTCTACCAAAGGTAAAACATGTGTATATAGCTTCTCTATTGGTGCTTGACATGTCTTTGCCTCAACCTAGGTTTCTTGCAATCTGTACATGTTCTCCTTCTATTTAAATGTTTTGGATTGTACCATTTATTCTTTTACCTCTTAGGTTGCTCCAATATATGCATAATTTTGTGTATTTTCCTTTCATATGTTTTTCCATATAATTTTAAAGAGTGGGAGTCAAAGAAATCTTTTACAGGCAGCTTTGAAGTTATTTATGTGGACATTGGCAAGTTTTTATATGCAAAGTGTTTATCTTGAGAGCTTCCCTCACAAGAGATATTCCTCTATGGCCATGCTTATGCCACATCAAATGCTCTATTATTGGTGAAAATTGGTATGCAGAAACCATATTGCAAAGCAAGGCTTGTCAATGAAATCTCCATACAGAAGATGGAAGAAAACAATGAGAGTATGGGAGGCGCTCGACTCCAATATTATTTTTCAAGAGATTGTGGACCTTCAAATATTCCCCCACACTAACATTGTTCCCAATAGTTGTATCAATGATGACTGTTACATTAGCAATCTTAGCAAGTACGCAATCCATGAATAGTATTCTTTTTGTGTGGATAGCTAAATTGTAAGCTCTAGAAAAGAGAAGGGTTTTACTTGTGGGGACATCTTATTCCCGTGATGTATCATTGTACAAGCTCAAACATAGGGCCTTATCATAATGAGTTTTTTTTTTCACATCCCAACTTTGTGCATAACTATTGATTGTAAATTTTAATTTAAGCTCTTTTAATCGTTCATTCAGTTTATAGGTGTGATTATTTTGGTATTTCCTAAATATTTTGAGTTCTAAGCATTTCAACATTAAAAGTAATTAAGTATTAGCAAATGGAATCCAAGAATTGTATTATTTTGCAAGTGCACGTTTAGTTCTCTATTTATCTTCTCCACAAAAAAAAAAACTTAAAACTCAATTTTTAGTAATTAAGTGAGTTCTAACTAGTACTACCTAGAGGCACACAAGTGTGAATATGAACTCATTTTAAACGACTTACACCATATGATTGTCGAATGATTTTCTAAAGCATGTGTACAAATTTAGCAAGAACTTTTGATATTGCCTATTGAAATTTGTTAAAGGGATTGCTTAGAGGGATTACAAGGTAGATGATCACAATGGCCTCATGGACTTGGGCATGGGATGTTTATGTATATATCCAATTTCTTAATTGGGACATGGGACTAGCTTTTCTAGTGCTTAAGGAAACGGAGAGGGATAAGAACAAAGGAAAAAGCACGAGGAGAGATAGGGAAGTGAAAGATATAAGTGAGCATGAAGAGGCCTCAATGAAGCTTGTGCTGCTACATGACTATAGTCTAATGGACAACATCAATTAAAATCTAGATGGAGATGAGGTGATACAGGAGGTTCTAGACTTTTATCTACTCCATTTGCATGCAATGGTGATAAAGGGTCATCAATTTGTCTTTGTCAAATGACATATTCAAAGATTGTTGGACTTCGGTAGTATAAGAAAATTTCTTAATTATTTCATGCTCCAGCCTTTCGTATGGAGCTTTGAAAATTATGAATTTATGCTCTTTTTATATTTTTGTATATCATGCAAAGTAATTATGATGGCTCTCCATTTCCTATTCTTCTTATTCATTGGTGGTGGGGAAGGAGGTCATTGTTGTTTCCATGCAAGGACAAAGTTCTTGTACTTTTTTCTTGACTCTATAGGGTTGCTCGTTCCTCTTGTGTTGAGCTGTATTATTCTTCCTCTTTTAATATTTCTTTGGCATGGTCATTAAGGGTCTGGTCTTGTGTATCCTCTTTGTATGAAGTCTACTTATTTGAGAAAATGGGGTCACTTGGAAAAAGATTCAAAAGAATGTGTTGCATTCGGGACTTGTTGGGTCCATAAAAAAATTGGGTTTTTTTTTTTGCACCATGATCAAGTTACATGCGTCGTTTTTGGAGCAAAAAAATGGAGTTTTCCATGCAAGGCCATGTTCCATGGGCAGATTACGACCAAATATGACATCTTTTTCACCAAAGAACCGCATTGAGGGCTGCTTCGGGACATGAGGGGTCGATACCAGGCTCCGTGCAGCACGGCGCACAAAATCCATGTTTGAACTATAGATTATGGCCAAATCAAGCATCTTTTGCATAAAAGAACGGCACCGGGGGGCTTTTCGAGATTGGAGTGGTCTAGACCAAGCTACATGCGCCACAACGCGCAAATGGTAGTTCTTTTATGGAAAAGATGATTGATTTGGCCATAATCTGTAGTTCAAACGTGGATTTTGTGCTTCGTGGCGTGCACGAAGCCCGGTACCGACCCCTCGGGTCCCAAAACACCCCCCGACGTGGTTCTTTGGTGCAAAAGATGTCGTATTTGGTCGGTACATATCCCTCATGTCTCGAAACACTCCTCGACGTGGTTCTTTGATGTAAAAGATACCAGATTTGGCCATAATCTTCCCCCGAAGCATGGCCTCATATGGAAAACTCCAATTTTTTGACCACAATCCGGCCAATATATTTCGACAAAAGAGAATATTTTGGCGAACTTGCTCAATACCGGGGATTGTTTTTTTTTTTTTCGACGAGTGATTTTAGTTTTTCGATGACTCGTGTACAATGGATTCTACTCATTATGGGGTCTTAAAAATGTGTTTTTCTAAAATATGAATTACATGGGTAAATCAAGCTCTATCCTTAACGCATTTCCATGTCCATCTTTAACAAAAAATTTGTCAAATCGCAAGAGTTTCCACTATCATTAATGTATGCTAGATATTTCTAACTTAGCTCAAACTTTTTTGAAAATTCCATTTTAGGTATGTAGTATAGTTGTGAAGCTTCTACTATATCTCAATAAAGATTTATGGAATTCAATACTCATTTAGGCTCAGTAATAAATTGCAACTTATTACATAACTTCTACTTTTTTTTAATCCACTTTTTGGGTCCTTTGAAATCAAATGAAAGTCTTATCATATTTTTAGCGTATTAAAACTATAGTTTTTTGAATATTTCATATTGTATATGGAAGTTATAGTCAATTATCAAGATCTACCATGACTTGCGTGGTCTAAGCCACTAACTTGATCCAAGGAGCTTTTGTGCATATGTCCTAAAGTCCACCACTTACCCCACCATTCTAGCAATTGGTCAAAGATTCATTAAGTTTTAAGTACTTAAACTTCCAAATAAGAGGCCCTCCTATATCCCATTCTCTTCCTAATTTCTATAAAGGCTAGCAACTATATGTTTCATGTTCACATTTTAGATTTAGATTTCCTTTACTTAGAAATACAAATAATCCTTTGTTTTATGGCGCCTTCTAACCATCCTTTCACCAACCACTATTGATATCCAATTATGTACAAGAATGTGTCAACTACAAACATTTTTGGCTAACCTGGTTCTCAACACAAATTTTTGTGGGGCCTAGAAAATGAGGGAAACAATAGTATTTCAAGACAAGTGCACACAATTAGCCTAAATGACAACAAAAAGTAACTTCAAAACAATGACAAAGTTCACTGCAAGTAAAGAGATGAGATAATAAGATGGTAAAGATTGTATTGCATTAATCAATTACATGAGCCCACTAGTTTAGCATATGAGTTTTGTACTTAAATGTTTTGTACATGAGAACAAGGCTAGGCTCTCTCTCTCACTACCACTCTATTTCTTCGCCTTTTGGCCCCTTCGTCTTGCCTTGCATTTGCAGCTCTAAGTTCAGCGGACACTTTCAACCAATTATTGGTTGTTGAGATTTGATTCCACACTTGAATTTCCATCTTGGCTTGGTCGGTTCTTGGTCTGCAATTGAGCCACAAAGTGACTGATTATATCTCCCTAGGGCTTGATTATTCAAATATTGCAGGCATGAAATTCCACGTCATTAAGTTTTTCGATTCAACTTTTGCAAATAAAACATGAACACATAGATATACAATATCAAAACCTAAATACAATGTGAGTTTCTTAAATCCATAGCAAAATTTGATTGCAATATAAACATTCAAAACTTCACCTTTTCTAAGATCAAGTATTTAAACATTGTTGAATTTAGACCAACCCATATTGTGGCCTACATTGCTGAAATGCATTGGAGTTAAGTTTTCCAACCATCGTTATCAACTTTCAAATAAATCTTTTGGAGGCACTAGTACCTGTTGATGAATATAGGAGAATCTGCTAAAACAAGAGATGATAATCCTTCTAATTACAAAGTAAAAAGAGCTCCAATAAGTCATTCATGGAAAAAATACACTAACAACACATGCTTTGCAAGAACTGACACTTACCTTAGGATCCTTTGCCAACACTAAAAATGTGTGACCCTTCATAAGCTTTACATACACCCCTTGCATTTTGCTACATTGTCACCATGTATAGTAAATCTCTACTGCATTGTAATCCTTTTTTGAGTAGCTATGAGCAAGTACACTCTTGCTAGAAATTACTTGCATAGTGCATAGTTCACACACACACATACACACAATAAAGAAAGTGATGTTGCAGCAACTGTAAAAAGGATTTTGAAAAGAGATGGTGAAAGTTGATGTTGCAAGTCAAGAAACAGGTTATGGAACTCGAAGGAGAGATGCAAGCTTGGGAAGAGAGCGAAAGTGGAATGGGAACCTAGAAGTTGGAGCTATGGAGATAGAAGTTGCAGATCTAGAATGAGATATTGGAGCTATGGAGAAAGAGGTTTCAGATCTAGAAGAGAAGTTGTTGGAGCTATGGAGAAAGAGGTGCATATCTGGAAGGAAATGTTGGAGCTATGGAGAAAGAGGTTGCAGATATAAAGGGAGCTGTTGTAGCTATGGTGGCGAAAGAGGTTGTAGGTTTACAAGGAGATGTAGCTATGGAGGAGGAGTTTGTAGGTTTAGAAGGAGATTTTGTAGCTATAGAGGAAGAGGTTGCAAATCTATAATGAGATGTTACAGAGGTAGAATGATGTGTGGTAGGCTACTTTACAAAAAGATCCCCTAGCATGAGAAGAGGAGGAGAGAGAGATGTCAGTGCGTTTAGAGAGAGAGAGTGGGGATAAAGATTGCAGATCTGCCTTTTCAGCCAGCAACAGAGGGGAGAGAAAGAGAGCTTGGGAAACATTTGGAGGGGGAGAAACAAGAAGAGAGAGAAGACAAAGAGGGGAGAAGAGAGGAAAATTTTTAATATTTGTAAAATGAAAAGGTGTATTTGGGAGGAGAGTAACTCCAACCAGACCTTGTAAAATCTGCATATATTCCCTAAGAAAATAAGCAAAATTACTTTTATAAAGGCATGTCTAAGCTATCTATCTCACCATTCTAGCCCATGGTCAAAGCTTGATTGTTTTAAGTATTTCCTTCAAATGCCAAATAAAGAGGCCCTCCTATACCCCATTCCCCTCCTAATGGAATTATTCGGTGGGTCTGGAGAGCCTACCAACATTCATGATCTTAAGATGGTTGCACAACCAATTGAGAAGAGCACAACAGTGTAGTGAAGAAGTGATTGAGGAGGAGTGGGAGTACTCTTGGGTTTGCACGACCAAGGTAAGTTTGCAATGCACGACTAGCGACTTTCTAGATGTTTGAACACCCAATCATAATCTGTTTGGGTTGTAGTATAAGTCATACACAGCAGCATGGTGTAAAGGTTGACAGTTTAGGGTGGAACGGATCGACAAAAAGAGGTTTACTCAAGATTCTGGAATCATGGCAGAATTTGAATAGTCTAGTCGACGACGGTCCTCTGATGGACATCCTGTGATGGTGGAACTCACTTACTTTGGCATGCTACAAGATATTTGAGGATCAATTATAGAGGATTTTTAGTCGACTTAATGGACGTGAAATGGTTCAAGATAATCATGAGGGGCCGCAACGCTACTGTGCGTAGAGGAGAGTCTTATTTCCTTGAGGTGGATTCAACTAAAAAATGGACTGACCTAAGAGACACTTTTGTACTACCCGAGCATTGTGAACAAGTAAGTATGTTCCCCTTACCTTCCCCTTGTTTGCCCACCCCCACACCAGCCATAACATCACCATCTATGCCAAGTTTTGCGCGGCTATCAGCCTATCCTAGCTACACACTACTAGCTTCTTCTCTAGGAGTCACCCCAGTCAACACTACTCGTTTCGGGGCCCAGACTCCAATGGAGACACCTGACATCCATACCCCATCAAGTCACTGCTAGAGACCCCTGCCAAGACACCCAGGTTCACGCGTCATAGGCGAGAGGGCTTACCGTACTCGATCGACATCAACGGAAGCGGAATCATATTGGATGGCGAAGGCAAGAAGGTGATCTCGCACATGCATCACTACAAGAGGTTGTGTGCTCTTGTGACGCTGTTAGCGACGGAAATACACTGGGTTTTTATAACCCCCGGCGTCGCTAAAACCGTCGCTAGTAGCGTCGCTACGAGAGCGTCTCTATAACTGTCGCTATAGGCATCGCTATATGCGTCGCTATGAGCGTCGCTATATAGCGACGCATATAGCGATGCCTATAGCGACGTTTATAGCGACGTTTACACAGAAGACTATAGCGACGCTACACAGCCATAAATAGCGACGGTTATAGCGACGCCCGAGAGATTTTTTTTTTGGTGACAGGGCATTGAATGCCCTGCCACCCATCAACCATATTGTACTTGATTCACTTTTTAAAAAAGTGCAAGGGTAGATAATAGACCCAAAATAGTCACCCACAAGACGCATTGTTTGCAAAATTGACAATTGTACACATCATAGGCAAAATGAATTGATTGGCAAATGTAATAATGACAATTGTACAACATCATAGGCATAAAGAATTGATTGGCAAAAGGAACTGCGGTGACAAATGTAATAATATACATGGTTCAAAAGGACGTATAAAATACGTCTCATGATACATAAGCTATGAGAAACCCTAAACTAATGCTATCTAGCTACGGCTAAACTGATGTCGTCTAGTCAGACGTCTCATCGCGTCCAAGCGACGTATCTGTTGGATTCTGCAAAAAAAGACAATAAGACAGCTTTCAGTAAGTATAAACATATAACGACATTTATAAACCAATACAAAAAATAGAAAAGAGTAAACCCTAATACTAACCATGCCGCCGCGAGAACTGAGAATGTCCATCAGGGCGTTTAAGCCCTTCCTGCCTACGTACTCGTGCTCGTACGATGTGGGATCACGTCCTGTCATCGACCACTGTCAAAACATACAAAGATTTCATTATGTTAGAATTAAAAAACTCATAAACCCTAAACTATCGAACATAAAGAGCAATGCAAAAACACTTACAAAATCGGCCTCAAATGATGCCCATCCACCGCTCCCCAAGTGGTGCGAGCTCCCTGTCTCTACTCGCGCTCTGGCTGCATCCTTTTGTTGCTTCCACTTGTCGGGATTCTCGCGCGCTGCTTTCTTCGCATTCTTCCAATCTTCTTTGGCCAGCCAATCGGCCGCCTGTTCCACCCATTCTTGATTGCTTTTTGCACTTCGGAACGCTTGTGTTTGGAGTATTCGTGCATTTGAATCTTCATCAGGTCTTCATTGAAGCGCTGATCCCGTGTTGGAACGGGAAACTCATCATGAAGTATGCTGATGACTCTGTTTTTTAAATCACTTGGTACTTCACTTCATTTGTTTAGTATGTAGTGTCTAAACAGCTGAGAGCAAAGACCACGCATGTGCGAGATCACCTTCTTGCCGTCATCATCCATGATGATGCCGCCGCTGAAGTCGACGGAGTAAGGTAAGCCCTCTAGCCGGTGACGCGTGAACCTGGGTGTCCCGGTAGGGGTCTCTAGCGACGTGTCGATGGGGGTGCGGACGTCAGGTGTCTCCACCGGCGTCTGGGCCCCGAAGCGAGGAGTGTCAAGTGGGGTGGCTCCTGGCGGAGTAGGTAGAGGTGTGTAGCTGCTAGGAACAGTCAGCCGTGCAAAACCTGGCTTAGATGGCGATGCTGTGGCTGGTGTGGGGGTGGGCAAAGAAGGGGAGGGTAAAGAGCCTCGTCGAACACGAGGCGATGTGGAGGCATCGGTGGCGGAATCCCCACAACAACCGCCACCGCCACCACTAGAGCGCCGGTGTCTAGACGAGTGTGAAGCTTGTCTCGTCGACGCCAAAGCTTCGGAGCGCACCGAATGCTCCGAAAGAGAGGGAGATGCGGATGGAGTAGGAACGCGCGATGATGCGCCAGAGCGATGACGCTCCACGTACCACTGTCTCTGCTGCGGTGACAAAGAAGAAAGAAACTCCTCATCATCCATACCTGCATTAAACACACGAATATTTAAACTTAATATTGAATGAGTAGAGTACACAATGATGCAAAGACCATTAAATACAATGACGTAATGACGCATATAAATACAATGACGCAATGAATTGAGTGATAGAAGAGGCAAGTCGAAAACTCAGAATTTTCAATCAAAAGATGTGAGCGCGAGTAGAAAAGAGCGTTATACACCATGGAAGGTACTTAGAGAGCCAGAGCTTTTACAACACGAAGCAAAATTGTTCAAATACAATATTTGTGGCTTTAAGAGATCTCTCTCTCATCCTCACATAACTCAGCATAACTTCCTATATCTATATAGAGCTCTCCGTTTAAACACATATCCTCTGTTTCATTTTGTAGCTCCTCTTCATGCACCCCATATAGAGTAGTAGCATCTTGATGCTCGTCTAGCACCACCGCAACGGCTTCTGATTGAGCATCTTCTCTGATCTCCTCCATTGATACCGTTGTGATTGGCACATGGTAGCCTTCATACGTCCTTGCACTACGAGGGGCTACCTCTATGACGTACCACCAGTTTGATGTAGACTTTGTAGGATGAAATATTACCTGCCAGAGCCACATAACTTACATGAGAGCTTTCAAGCACATAACTTGTAAAAGGGGGATGTTAACTATTTACATACTTACTTGTTCACAATGCTCGGGTAGTACGAAAGTGTCTCTTAGGTCAGTCCATTTCTTAGTAGAATCCACCTCAAGAAAACCAGACTCTCCTCTACGCAAGGTAGCGTTGCGACCCTCCATGATTATCTTGAACCATTGCACGTCGAACAAGTCGACAAAAAATCCTCTGTAATCGATCCTCAAAATCTCTTGCAGTGTGCCGAAGTAAGTGAGTTCCGCCACCACAGGATTTGCATCAGAGGAACGTCGTCGACTAGACTGTTCAAATTTTGCCATGATTCCACAATCTTGAGTAAAACGCTTTTTGTCGATTCGTTCCACCCTAAAATGTCGACCTTTACACCATGCTGCTGTGTATGACTTATACTACAACGAACAAAGATTATGAGTGGCCGTTCAAACGTTTATAAATAAAGTCACTTGCTAGTCGTACATTGCAAACTTACCTTGGTCGCACAACCCCGAGAGTACTCCCACTCTTCCTCAGTCACTTCGTCACCGCATTGTTGTGCGCTTTTCAATTGGTTGTGCAACCATCTTAAGCTCATGAAGGTTGGTAGGCTCTCCAGAACCGTCGGATAGTGCATCGGTGGTCGTCTTCCAAGTCTCCACTCGATTCGTGCCCTTTGTCGCTCTTGCTTTGCATCCTCATATTGTGAAATCCACTTTTGCATCACTGGATTGTGAAGCATGCAAAATCGGTTGATTTTAGCCTCTAGATCTTCCGTCATCTTCTTCTCAACACCGAGATTGCACATGACAATCCCAGATATGCGCTCATCATCTATGGTTCGCCATAGCATGTCCCGGGCTTTATCAAATCCGTCTAGCCACTCTCCAATGTACACTAGGGACTCGGATACCAACCAACCTTCTGCCATGCTACCCTCAGGACGTGCCTTTTGACGCACATATCCCTTAAGCGTTTTCATGAAACGTTCTAAGAAGAACATCCATCTGGAATGAACCGTGCCAGCTATTTCCACCTCATCAACTATGTGAACAAGAAGATGCACCTGAATGGTTAGCATGGTAGTAGGAAAATGTTTCTCAAACATGCACAGAAGCTCCGCAGCATTTAGTTTGGCGAATGGTATGGAGTCTACGTTGATCTCCTTTTGTGAGATCCATTACACCAGCTTTGCAAGTTTGTAGATTGTGTTACGGATGTCGAGAGACAAACATCCCTCAATGGCAACCGGTAAAATAAACTGTAAAGTATGTGCAGCAATGATATTAAAGTCCACATTTTATGCAATGATATTAAAGTCCACTATGAACGTACCTGACACATTTTATGCCAATCGTGTGACTTCAAACCGGTAAGCTTTCCTTCTTTAGTAAAACACGTTCGGAGCGAGTGCATTACGCCAGAGGGGGTCTGCAAAGATCGAATGGTCTCTTTTACTTTGCGTTCTTGGGCTCCTGTGAAAATCCATGGTGCTTTAGGGAGTTTTATCGATCCATCAGACGCTGTTTGCAGCCAATATTGCTCCATACGATCCACATTTCTAAGGTCAACTCTGGCTCCCAAAGTATCTTTCTTGCCGGTCAGATGGTCCCATAGTAGATTACCCACATTCTTGAATATGTGCATTGGATCGAGCAAGTGATTGATCATGAGTCGGGGCCAGTATGGTAACTCCTACAATAGAGATAGTCTCTTCATCCCTGGAGGCAATCCGTCATCGCACATCTCCTTCTGCTCTAACCATGCTTGTGCAGACATCCTTGGTGGCTCTCTTCCCAAAAAGCCATCGCGTAACACATGATTCTCTAGAAGATACGCTTGATGACCTTCGTAGATTTGCTTCTTCAGTGAGGGCGCCCTACGTGCATTCAGTCTAGGTCCACATGTGACACATGCTCTGTATCTGCTTGTTTGAAGCCCTGCACGTATACACATGATAATAGATCAACTATGGGAAAAAACAAGATTTACAGTGTCTGAGTGAGGAGTGTCAATAGATCACCTGAGCATTCTGTTAGCCCGGGATAGTCATGCATGGTCCACATTAGAATGCCTCTGATCAAAGCATTCCATCGTCCTGTGTGTCAGCTCATATCCACCACCTCTATGCCAATCCACAATTGTTGTAGCTCTTCCAATAGTGGACGAAGATACACATCCATATTCTCCACTTTATATCGCCCTGGCACAATCAAGCTTAGCCATATGTGCCCCTTCTTCGTAGTCAACCACGGGGGAATGTTGTAGTTGACGATGACAACGGGCCATACACTGTAAGATGTTGATCTTTGACCAAATGGATTTACGCCATCCATAGCCAAGCCTAAGCACAAATTTCGAGCTTCCCTAGCAAAATCCGACCATGTTCCATCTATATGTTTCCAGGCTGCACAATCTACAGGAATTCGTAGCACACCATCCGAAGATTTATTCTCCTCATGCCATGATGCTAGGGCGGCCATGGACTTACATTCAAAGAAATTCTTGATGCGAGGAAGCAAAGGCAAATGTGGCAAAACCTTTTGTGGAATTTTTGTCCCGTGGAGATCTACTCGATATCTTTTGGAATCACATTTCGGACACTTCTCCATGTCTATGTATTCCCCTCTGAAAAGAATGCAGTCATTAGGACAAGCGTGGATAGAATTGTAATCCATCCCCAAGTTTCGCAAAATCTTTATTGCTTCATCTCGAAAATCTGGCATCACATTGTCAGCTGGTAGTATGTGCTCTTTAAGCAATCTACACAACATAAAAATACGATACAGTCGTGTAAAAATCTATCAGATCGTTATACGTTTAGATTTTTATTAAAGTAAACTAATTGTAATAGATCACCTGAAAAGCGCTGCGACGCTAGTGTCACTCCATCCAAACTTTGCCTGCATGTTGAGAAGAACCAGGAGTGCTTTCAATCTAGACATACGTGCTCCATTATACAATGGCGTATCGGCTTCACTTTTCATATCATCATAGATAAGCCTTTCTGAATCCATGATCGTCTCGATCATTTCATCAATCTCGGGCTTAAACATTGCCTCATTGGGAATGTGCTCTGCATAATCATCCCCCGAGCTGTTAGAGGCTACATCTTGTGGCCTCACATATGCTGCTTGACCAAAGCGCCTGCGAACACGTCTATTGGGTTGCAAGATTGCTGCTTGTTGGCCAGCGTCAGAGTCCGACGAGTTATAATTGGCAACAACTTGATCTATAATAGATGGATCGAACTCGCCAAATTTGCGAACGTGCTGCAAAGAAACACGTCTTGTCCGTCGCACAGCATGCTTGCATTGATTACAAGGACATAAGACCCTCGTTGAGAGATAGGTGTTTCGGTTGGACGGTCCCACATCCTCGTCACTACTCATAATGAGGATAAAAATCTTATAACCTGAACAAAAAATTTAATATTCTATTGGCATTCTTCATCTTATCTCTCTCTCTCTCTCTCTCTCTCTCTTTAACTCACATTCTCTAGTCATGTTCAATCCCCGCACACCTCGGTCTAGAGGTGCACGGAGATCAGAACCACCGGGTTATAATCTCGTCTTTATTGGTCAATACCTATATTTGTTGGTACAAGAAATCTACAGACCCATGTCTACATGATACTGCATGTAGTGGACAAAACGCCTTTGCCTCTTCTCTAGCTGTAGCACTTCACAGCATCTTAACATCTTTTCACTGTTCGTCTAACTCTAAACCCTAAACCGTAAGTAATTCTTGCGTGGACTCGATCTAACGTAAATAAGCGTAAATCTAAATAAACGTAAATCTAACTAAAAATAAACCTAAATCTAATTTAACGTAAGTCTACATCTAACCTAATCTTTAACGTCTTTTGGGATAGTTTCCTACGACGTTAAAACTCTCTTCTTCTTGTGTGTGTGTGTGTGTGTGTGTGGGTAAACCTAAATAAACCTAAGTCTAATCTAATATAACATAAATTTTAATCCAACGTAAATTATGTTATATTAAAAACAAATAACTAAACTAACAGGGATTATAAGAACCTTAAAACTGATTTAACACATAATTTTTCATATAACTCGGCAAGAGTTGGCATTCTCGTCACTAAAGATGTGAGAGTTAACTTCCGGTGGTGACGCTGCCTCATCTCCATCCACATCTAACGACAGCAATTGGCCCTTTAGACCGTTCTTGCTCTTGTTACTAACTTTGAAGTTGATGTTGAATGACTAGAGGTTGTCTAGATGGTCATTGTGTCGGGGATGTAGTGACTCTTGCCGCCCTGAAGATCCACCTTCTTCCCTATCTTTTGAAGACATTTCACAAGTACTTTTGGATCGACTGAGCCCACCATGAGTGAAGGCAGCAATACCCTATATTCCATTGAGGGCTTTCTTCACCCGCTTCATGCAGGCATCGCAGTCTATGGAGACCTAAATCTAATCTAATATAACGTAAATCTAAATCTAGCGTAAATAAACGTAAATCTAATTAAAAATAAACCTAAATCTAATCTAATTTAACTTAAATAAACCTAAATCTAATTTAACGTAAGTCTACATCTAACCTAATCTTTAACGTCTTTTAGGATAGTTTCCTACGACGTTATAACTCTCTTCTTCTTGTGTGTGTGCGCGTGTGTGGATGTGTGTGCCAATAAAAAGAGATAAATGGTATAACCTTTCTATCACCCATGCCAAGTATGATAGATTGATTATGCCATTTCCCTCTTGAATAATAGGTCTTGAGTTCAACTCCTCGTCGGCTAGATCTTTAGGTCTTTTAATTTTAATTAGTTTCCTACGACGTTAAATTAGTTTCTCTCTCTTTCTCTTTCAATGTGTGTGCGTTTTTTTGGATCGTATGCATGTTTTCTCTCTCTTTTCCTCTCTCAATGTGTGCGTTTTTTGTTTATGCATGTTCTCTCTCTCTTTTCCTCTCTCAATGCGTGCATTTTTTGTTTATGCATGCTCTCTCTCTCTCTTTTCCTCTCTCAATGTGTGTGTGCATTCTTTGTTTATGTATGTGTGTGTGCGTTTTTGTTTATGTTTGTACTCTCTCTCTCTCTCTCTCAAAAACACTATGTGTGTGTGTGTGTATGTGTGTGTGTGAGAGAGAGAGAGAGGGAGAGAGAAAGAGGGGAAGGGAACATGAGAATGAGGAGAGGGAAGGAGCATACCTGGCTCTCCTTCCTCTCCTCGTGTGTGTGTGTGTGTGTGTGTGTGTGTGTGTGTGTGGAGAAGAAAAAGAGAGAGAGAGAGAGAGAGAGAGAGAGGGGGGGGGAGAGCGTTACCTGCTCCTTGCTTTAGGGCGCCGAAAAACTCAGATCTGAGATCTGAGTTTTTGGGCGCGCTCTTTTATTTTTTTAGCCCAGTCGGCGCCGCTATGAGCGTCGCAAATTTCTTTATAAATTTGCGACGCTCATAGCGACGCCGGGAAATTTTTTTTTCAGCGTCGCTGTGTGAACGTCGCTAATATGAATAGCCTGTTGTAGTGCATGGTCTTTGCTCTCAGGTGTTTAGACACTACATGCTAAACACCTGGAGTGAAGTGCCATGTGAATTAAAAGATAGAGCCATCACCATGCTGCATGAGGAGTTTCCCATGTCAAGTCGGGATGAGCGCTTCAATGAAGACCTGATGAAGGTTCGAATGCACGAATACTACAAGCACAAGCGTTTTGAAGTACAAAAAGAAAAAAAGCATGGGTGGAACATACCAAATTGACTGGCCAAAGAAGATTGGAAGAATGCAAAGCGAGCAGCACGCGAGAATCTTGACAAGTGGAAGCAACAAAAGGAGGCAGCAAAAGTGAGAGTAGAGGCAGGGAGCTTGCACCACTTGGGGAGCGGCGGGTGGGCATCATTTAAGGCCAATTTTGTAAGTGTTTTTGCATTGCTCTTTATGTTTGGTAGTTACATCTATTTGTACTTTTAAATTCTAACATAATTGATTCTTTGTATGTTTTGAACAATTGTCGATGATAGGACGTGACCCCACACCGTACAAGTGGGAGTACGGGTAGGAAGGGCTTAAACGCCCCGATAGACATTCTGAGTTCTCGCAGCGGCATGGTTAGTATTTCACTTTAATCTTTTACATTTGTTGTATTTTAATGATAAGCTAAGAAAATAATTTTTTTTGTAAATTATATGTTTATACTTACAAAAAGTCTTTTTTTTTTTTGCAGAATCCGACAGATACGCCGCTTGGACGCGATGAGATGTCTGATTATACGACCTCAATCTAAATGTAGCCAGATAGCATTAGTTTCCTTTTGTCATAGCATGTATTATGAGATGACGTGTATACGTCTTTTTGTAACTACTGGAAAACCATGTATTTTCTCAATAATGACAATGGTGTTGTAACTATTACATTTGCAAAGCTTAACAATCAAGTGATTTTGCCTATGATGTGTACAATTGTCATTTATTTACTTCTGTTAGTTTTGTATCTTTATTCTGCAAACAATACTATGTATGACGGAGTTAATGGTTATATTGTCTTGTGGGTGACTACTTTGGATCTATACCTTGCAATTTCTTTCAAAGGTGAATCTGGGCTTATCTTGGATTCATTTAGGTTTACTTTATTATTGAAACATTCAATATGATTGATGGGTGAATACCTTGCCACTCAAAAAGTTTTACTTTCGGGCGTCGCTATAAGCATCGCTATATAGGGCTCCGCAATGTCGCTATGAGCGTCACTATAGGAAGCCTGCAACAACCGTCGCTATCTGCATCACCTATATAGACAGGTAGATAGCGATGTCTATAAAGACGCGTAGACACTTATAGAGATGTTCCCGTAGTGATTCTATTAGCACGGTCTTAACGATGCCGATCCGTATAAAAATCCAATGTATTTCCATCACTAAAAACGTCACAAGTGCACACAAGCTCTTGTAGTGTTTTTGCAATCCATAAGTAGTCCTAGTCAACTTGTTTGCTCCAAGCAATGAAACCCAAAACATCTCTATATCCACACTAGCCTCATTTTGAGCTATCATGTTTAGCTTCTCAATGGATGTGTAAGAATTTGGACCCCATTTCAAGGCTAACACTCAGGCCATCCATGCATCCCAAAGGTTAGGATCAACAATGTTTAGAATCTGAAAACAAATACAAAGTTGACTTCAACATACCCTAAATACAAATATGCAATTTAGAAAGGATAGGGATTGCATTAGACCTTGCCAACTCTATCAGCATACTTGTTAGAGAGGTCATGCATGACCTTCTCCTCTTCCCATTTGAGCTCTTTGTCAAAAAGTGATAGCTTAACCAGATACATCCGTGAGTGGAACTCTATTGTAATTTGCACTTGGTACATGGCAAAGCCCCAATAATATCTTGCACATTAACAAATATGTATAAAGCTTATTAAAACATAGCACATTAGGCAACGTACATCATAAATTAACTTTTCCAAATATTGTCTAGTCAATGGCCACCATGGCTTAGTTCCTTTAGCTGACTTCTTTCTAATCATAGCGATGATTTTTTTTGTCTTTATCTGGAAATCCCTCTAAGTATGTTTTGTAGTCAACTTTACAGATATTAGAACAATTTACCAACTCATCCCAAAAATGTGTTGTAACAAGCTAAGTTGCATTGTACATTATATAGTGTACGTATAATACACTTTACACGAACGTATTAGACGACACCTATCTTTATTCGGCCGTATTATATGGTTCCACATTAGCAAAAACACCGTATCCTATAATTTCTTAGAGTTTTGATCAAAATATTATCTCGATTGAAATATGTATTTCGATAGAAATACAGTCATTTATATACCGCAAAAACAGACTATTTCCTCATTCTATTGAACTCTCTTCCCCCTTATCTCATCTTTAGATTTGCTTTGCAACATCAAACAAATTATTTAAAGAAACCATTTTATATTTAGTTATATATTCTTTTTAGTAAAAAGTTAGAGCGTAGGATAAAAAGTTAAATTAGTTAAATGTAGCTTTTTTAGGCTATGGAGTTTTGAGTTTAAAATTTATCTGCTCTGTGTGAAGTATATCTTACACTTGTATGTAAATACAGTAAAGTGGTTAGTGATTACTTGCCTTGTGTAGAGGAAACTCACACTTGGAAATGATTTAAGATAGTTAAAGTTAGCAGTTGTTTGCTTTGTGTTGAACTACGTTCACACATAGAAGTAACTTAAGCTAGATAGTTAAAGCTAGGAGTTACTTGTTGTGTGTTAAACTATGTTCACACCTGGAACTAACTTAGGTTAGATTTATCTAATGATTCTCTGCTATGTGTAGAGTAATACTCACACTGTAAACAATTTAGGTAGCACTACAAGAGATACTTAATATTAGCAACGCTCGCAGTGTGACGCTCAAATATGAAAACCCACGGCGTCGCTAAGTTATAAGTAACTTAGCGACGCCCATAGCGACGCCTATAGCGACGTCGACAGGGGTAAAAAAATAACCGAGAGCGTCCAAAAACTCAGATCTCAGCGCGCACTCAAGCAAGCAAAGGTAAGTCGCGCTCTCCCTCTCTCTCTCTTTTTTCTCCACACACACACACACAAAGAGAGGAAGGGGAGCTAGGTATGCTCCTTCCCTCTCCTCACTCTCATGTTCCCTTCCCCTCTTTCTCTCTCCCTCTCTCTCTCTCTCTCACACACACACACACACATTGTGTTTTTGAGAGAGAGAGAGAGAGAGAGAGAGAGAGAGAGAGCACATGCATAAACAAAAAGCGCACACACATATGCATAAACAAAGAATGCATACACACATTGAGAGAGAAAAAGAGAGAGAGAGAGAGAGAGAAGAAGAAGAAGAAGAAGAAGAAGAAGAAGAAGAGAGTCTTAACTTCGTAGGAAACTATCCCAAGAGACCTTAAAGATCTAGTCGACGAGGAGTTGAACCCAAGAACTGTTATTCAAGAGAGAAATGGCATAACCAATCTATCACACTTGGGTGATAGAAAGGTTATACCATTTTTCTCTTTTTGTTGGTGTGCACACACACCCACACACACACACCCGAGAAGAAGAGAGTTTAATTTAACGTCGTAGGAAACTCATTCAAGAGACCTTAAAGATCTAGCCAACAAGGAGTTGAACTCAAGACCTGTTATTCAAGAGGGAAATGGCATAACCAATCTACCACACTTGGGTGATAGAAAGGTTATACCATTTTCCTCTTTTTATTGTCACACACACACACACCCACACACACATGAGAAGAAGAGAGTTTTAACGTCGTAGGAAACTATCGAAAGAGACTCTAAAGATTAGGTTGAATGTAGACTTACGTTAGATTAGATTTAGGTTTATTTAAGTTAGATTAGATTAGATTTAGGTTTATTTACGTTAGATTTAGATTTACGTTATATTAGATTAGATCTAGGTTTACTTTGAGTTTAAGATTGAATTAGATCTAGATTTATGTTTGATGGAATAGATTTTTTTAGATTTTAGTGCATGTCAATGAAGGTGCACCCATGATGGTAAGCATTGTATGAAAAACACTTGCTGATATGAAAAAAAATGAAAAAGACTCTGTTTTAATCCTCCATGAGAAAATTTCCTGCACTCACAGCCTCGACAATCCATGCGGACCAGCAATTCCACTTGCACGTTCGACTGCTGCTTCCATACAATAATCCATCATGATCAGCCAATGGAAGAGCAAATTGAGCCTACACAGAAATTAGTGATGCAAGATGAGTATTCCAAGGGTCCTACTACCATGCTAACCATTCAAGTGCATCTTCTTGTTCACATAGTTGATGAGGTGGAAATAGCTGGCACAGTACATTCAAGATGGATGTTCTTTTTAGAACGTTTCATGAAAACGCTCAAGGGATATGTGTGTCAGAAGGCACGTCCGGAGGGTAGCATGGCAAAAGGTTGGCTCGTATCAGAGTCCCTAGTGTCATTGGAGAGTGGCTAGAGGGATTTGATAAAGCGCGGGACACGCTATGGCAAACCATGTATGATGAGCACATATCTAGGATTGCCATGTGCAATCTTGGTGTTGAGAAGAAGATGATGGAAGATCTAGAGGCTAAAATCAACCGATTTTGCATGCTTCACAATCCAGTGATGCAAAAGTGGATTTCACAATATGAGGATGCAAAGCAAGAGCGACAAAAGGGCACAAATCAAGTGGAGACAGGGAAGAATGTTACCATATACATGTGGTAGTGATGTGTGTGAACACACTAGGATCATCGGGGCATTTTTTCGTCTTTAGGAGTTTTTTCCCCCCGTGCATTGTATATATGCCCATCATTCTAGGGATATCTATCTTTCCATTGCACGCTAAGTAATACACTCTCTATTGTGTGCCTTGAGCTTCCTTCATCTTCTCCAAGCTGTGTGCGTTTCTCTGCAACCCTAATTCCAACAATTTGTATCAGAGCAGGTTGCGTCCTCCCGGGCTTAGTCGCCATCTGCTCCAGTACACGCCTACTCACTTTCTCTGATTTCAGTGAGCTTTGGCGAGCGTTCGCATGTCGACAAATAATTTGGGCTCATTTAGGCCTCCGTTTCCACTACAGGCAGTATTGCACATGCTATTTCGTCATTTTGTGCAAAATTTTTGTCAGTACCATTTTCTGCATAACAGGTGCCTTATAGTCTTCTACGATTTTTGCTATATAGCACGTGTTGTTCCCGCTCCGTTTCTCCTATTTTCGGGCAGTTTTCACATCAAGTGCAGCATTTACCATGGCTAACAACAACAACACAGATGTGTTCAAGATGTTTGCTTGAGGACAGGTTGGATGAGGACAACTACCCTATGTGGGCTTATATGATGCAACATGTTCCGGTGTCAAAGGGCGTCTGGAACATTGTGCAGGGCATTGATGTACGTATTGGTTCTAAGGATGTAGGTGATGTTGAGGATGTTGCAGGTCTTGCTGCAAGGATTGCTTTTGTTAGAGTTGTTTTGCTTATGGCAAAATAAGCTCATTGGGATGTAAAGGATGCGCATGCTCATGCATTGATTGCGTTGTCTATGAAACACACTATTCTTCCTCACATCCGTTCAGCAAAATCTGCAAAACAGTCTTGGGATATTCTAGCACGTCTTTATGCAAGCCGCAATGAGACTAAAATTGCTTTGTTGCGTAAAGAGCTGGAGTCGAAGATTATGCATGAGGAAGATGATATGGACACTTTCCTTGCTAGTGTCAAAGATATCAATGACCAACTTATTTCTGCAGGTGAAGTCATTTCAGCATGTTCCCATGTGCAAATTGTTCTTGATGCCTTACCAGATTCCTACCAGACTTTTTCTAGTACTTGGAGACTGTTGACCCAAGGAAATCCTGAAGTTGTCAAGTTTGATGCATTATGCACATTGTTGTTTCAAGAGTCACTTTCTAGAAAAAACGGGACTAGGTAGTGTGCAATTGAAGAGGCTTTTATTTCTTCTCAAAGAAAGGGTGGTAACAGTAATGCAGCCACTTCTTATGGTTTTGCTGCGAGTGGAAAAAATTATGTTCCTAATGCTTCTGCTAGCAGTAATTCATCTAGAAATTTTGATGATAAGGGCAAAAAGAAGATGCATTTCCATTATTGTAAAGCTAATGATCACTTGATCAAGTCGTGTCCTAAGTTGAAGGCCGAAGAGGCTAAGACGAAAGAGGGTGGTTCCACAGCAAATGCTGGTTCCACTACAAATACAGCCATTGTTGAGTATTCTATGAAAGGAGACTATAATGCTGATGTTGATGTAGAATGGGCTTTTAGCGCAGAGTGCACTTACAATCCTAATGTCCATGATGCATGCTTGTCAGTTGCTGCAGATTCACATGTGTGGTATTTTGATAGTGGTGCTACAAACCACATTACCTCACATCGTGAATTGTTTGCCTGTCTCGAGTCTGTCCCTCATGGGAATTCAGTCACTTGTGTCAACAATGCCTCTTATCCACTTCAGGAAGTTGGAAAGGTTGCGCTTAATGCTACTAATGGCAGTTCTTTCACACTTGTTAATGCACTTTATGTACCTGGGATCAAGAAGAATCTATTGTTTGTATCCTCACTTGCTAGACTTGGACTTGTAGTCAAATTTGTGGATGACAGATGTACAGTTCATGATCTCAGTTTTGGTGATGAAATTGTTGCATCTGGCCTTTTGTGCCGTGGGCTGTATAAGCTCACTTTGTATGACAAGTGTTGATTTTTTTTTTGCAAATGTTGTTGCAGATTCAAGGGCTATTTTAGATGCAAAACTTTGGCATGCACGTTTGGTCATCTGAATTTTTCCAGTTTGCTGCGTTTACAAAAATTTGATATGGTTGCTTCTGTGCCTCCTCTTGAAGCACCTGTCAAACATGTTTGTGACGGCTCTATTTTGGGTAAGATGCAGCGTTCTAAGTTTCCAAAGGATGGTTCAATTCGGGCCACATGGAGGTTGCAGCTTGTGCATAGTGATGTTTGTGGGCCCATGCAAACTCCGTCCTTGGGAAATTACCTGTACTTTGTGACTTTCATTGATGATTACTCTAATCATGCATGTGTATTTACGCTTAAAGCAAAGTCTGAAGTTTTTATGCGCTTCAAACAATTTCTGGCTATGACTGAAAATGTCTCGAAATGTACTATGGGCACCCTCTGTTCCGATTGAGGGGGGGAGTATATGTCTCATGAATTTAATGCATTTATGGCTAGTCATGGGATAAAACACCAATGTACAATGCCTTATACACCTCAGCAAAATGGTGTTGCTGAGAGGGAAAACAGGTCACGTACGGAAATGGCACGATGGATGGTCAAAAGTCAAGCTTTGCCGCATTCTTTTAGGCTTGAGGCCATCATGTGTGCCACT
Source organism: Adiantum capillus-veneris (assembly GCF_014529385.1). Taxonomy (NCBI): domain Eukaryota; kingdom Viridiplantae; phylum Streptophyta; class Polypodiopsida; order Polypodiales; family Pteridaceae; genus Adiantum; species Adiantum capillus-veneris. Next base: position 44,472 of record NW_028221896.1, read on the forward strand.
TATGTACTTAACAGGTGCCCTACAAAAGCCTTGCAGTCTATTACTCCATATGAAGCATGGCATGATAGAAAGACTTCTATTGAGCACATCCGTGTTTTTGGCTGTTTGGCATATGCTTTGCTGCCACAAACACAACGCACAAAATTGGATAATAAGGCTGTCAAATGTATTTTTGTTGGTTATACTGCTGAAAGCAAAGGTTACAGGTTGTATCATCTGCAAACAAAACGTATTTTGGTTTCACGGAATGTAGTGTTTGTGGAAGATTTTGTTCAGCCCTTGCTGTCATGTACTAGAGACAGTAATGTAAGCTCACAGGACATTTATGAAACTTTGTTGCCTCTTTTCTTTGGTGGAAATACGAATGTAATTTCCAATGAGGCAAATGTACAGCCTATGGGGGTTTTTTTAAAATGTTACAGATCAGCCTATTATTGATACAGATGTACATGATGTACTTGATGAGGAAAGGGCTAAAAATGAGCAAGCTAGAGGTATGCCAAAATGGTTGGTGCACGCTTTGCGTGACAGCAAATTGGATGCATCTTTGTCCAGTCGTACTCGTTCAGGCTCTCGCCATGCATCTTATGCATCAAATTGTTATGCTTTGGTTGTGCCTAGTTTACATGATGTTGAGGAGCCTCTGTGTTTTGCTGAAGCACATAATTCAGAAAATCGGATGGCTGCCATGCAATCAAAATATGATGCACTTATAGAAAATGACACATGGACTTTATGTGATTTTCCTCCTCGCAAAAAGGCCATTGGTACGAAGTGGGTTTACAAGTTGAAATGCAAGCCGGATGGTGAGATCGATCACCATAAGGCTCAACTTGTTGCAAAGGGTTATGCACAGCAAAAAGGCATAGATTATGAAGAGACTTTTGCTCCCACTTGTCGTATGACTACTGTGCGTTTTCTATGTGCATTGGCAGCTCATTTTGGTTGGGATGTACATCAATCAAACATTGTTACTGCTTTCTTGAATGGTGACATATTTGAGGAAGTTTATGTAACGCAGCCTCTCGGTTTTGTCATAAAAGGAAAAGAGGACAAAGTGTGCAAATGTAACAAGGCTTTGCAAGGGTTGAAGCAATCTCCTCGTGCTTGGTATGAGAAAGCCGACACTCATTTGGTTAAACAAGGCTTTCGTAACAGTCCAACAGAAAGCACATTGTATGTAAAGCGTGAGGGTGTACTTCTCATTGTGGTTCTTTATGTTGATGATTTGCTGATCACTGGACCAAATGAGAGACATATTGCTGAATTTAAGGCTGATTTGAATGCTACTTTCAAGATGAAAGATTTGGGGCTGTTGCATCATTACTTGGGTATACAGTTTAAGCAGTGTGATGGTGGTATTTCCTTGTGTCAGAAAAGTTACATAGAGACATTGGTATGTAAGTTTGGACTTGAGGATTGCAAACCTATTGCCACTCCCATGGAAATAGGTTTGAAGTTGAGTCTACATGATGCAATCTTTACCAAATTGCTGTTGGCTGCCTCATTTATGTATGCAACATGAGGCCACATATTCAGTTTGCAATCACACAGGTCAGCAGATTCATGCATAGCCCAGGGTCTAAGTATTGGCAAGTTGTCAAGAGGATTTTCCGCTACCTTAGTGGCACTTTATACCTTGGCTTGTTTTATCCCAAGGTGGGATCATTGCCGCCAGACTTACATGCTTTTTAGGACTCAGATTGGGCTGGTTGTTTTGACACGCGAGTGTCCACAAGTGGTTTTTGTTTCATGCTTGGCAGTTCATGTATATCATGGTTGAGCAAGAAGCAACCTACTGTGGCCACTTCGAGTTGTGAGGTTGAGTCCAGGGCAGTCTTCACAGCTACGGTTGAGTGTGTATGGCTCAGATGCCTTATGGCTGATTTGGGTGTTGGACAGGACACTCCAACACTATCTACACTGACAGTCAAAGTGCATTGGCAGTTGCGATGAACCCGTTTTTTCATGCTGGCACAAAGCACATTGAGGTGCATTACCACTATGTCACGGAGAGGCTCTCAGTAATAGAGATCAGCTTGGCTTATGTGCCAGCACAGGACAACCTTGAAGATCTTTTCACAAAGGCATTGTCTCGTGAGACGCTTGAAGCTTTCCGCAAAGCTTTGGGCTTACTCCCCTTTGTGGACTGATCATGTCCTCAGGGCATGGCACTTCCCTTTACTCATGTGACAGCTCTCGTTCACTGCATCACTCCAGGGGGGATTTGTTACCATATACATGTGGTAGTGATATGTGTGAACACACTAGGACCGCCGGGGCATCTTTTCCCTCTTTAGGAGGTTTTTCCCCCGGTGCATTGTATATATGTCCATCACTCTAGGGCTATCTATCTTTCCATTGCACACTAAGTAATACACTCTCTATTGTGTTCCTTGAGCTTCCTTCGTCTTCTCCAAGCTGTGTGCGTTTCTCTGAAACCCTAATTCCAACAAAGACCACCACCGATGCACTATCCGACGGGTTTGCAGAGCATACCAACATTCATGATATTAAGATGGTTGCACAACCAATTGAAAAGCACACAACAGTGTGGTGAAGAAATGACTCAGGAAGAGTGGGAGTACTCTTGGGGTTGCGCGACCAAGGTAATTTTGCATTGTACGACTAGTGACTTTCTAGATGTTTGAACAGTCACTCATAATCTTTGTTCATTGTAGTATAAGTCATACACACCAGCATGGTGTAAAGGTCGACATTTTAGGGTGGAACGGATCGACAAAAAGAGTTTTACTCAAGATTGTGGAATCATGGCAAAATTTGAACAGTCTAGTCGACGACGGTCCTGTGATGCAGATCTTGTGGTGGCAGACCTCGCTTCCTTTAGCATGCTACAAGAGACTTTGAGGATTGATTATAGAGGATTTTTTGTCGACTTGTTCGACGTGCAATGGTTCTAGAATCATGGAGGGTCACAACTCTACTGTGCGTAGAGGAGAGTCTGGTCTTCTTGAGGTGGATTCAACTAAGAAATGGAATGACCTAAGAGACACTTTCGTACTACCCGAGCATTGTGAACAAGTAAGTATGTAAATAGTTAACATCCCATTTTAGAAGTTATGTGCTTGGAAGGTCTCATGTAACTTATGTGGCTCTGGCAAGTGATATTTCATCCTACAAAGTCTGCATCAAACTGGTGGTACGTCATAGAGGTAGCACTTCGTAGTGCACGGACGTATGAAGGCTACCATGTGCCAATCACATCGGCATCAATGGAGGAGATCAGAGAAGATGCTCAGTCAGAAGCCGCTGAGGTAGTGCCAGATGAGCATCACTCTGCTACTCTCTATGGGGTGCATGCAGAGGATCTACAAAATGAAACGGAGGACATCTGTCTAAACAGAGAGCTTTATATAGAGATAGGAAGTTATGTTGAGCTATGCGAGGATGAGAGAGAGACCTCTTAAAGCCATAAATATTGTATTTGAACAATTTTGCTCCGTTTAATAAAAACTCTGGCTCTCTAGGTACCTTCCCTCCCTCCCTCTCTCTCTCTCTCTCTCTCTCTCTCTCTCTCTATCTATCTACTTGTCCATGCTTTCTACTCCATTGATTCAGTATTAAGTTTCAATGTTTGTGTGTTTAATGCACGTATGGATGATGAGCATTTTCTTTCTTCTTTGTCACACGAGCAAAGACACTGGTACGTGGAGCGTCATCGCTCTGGTGCACCATCGCGCGTTCCTACTCCGGCCGTGTCTCCCTTCGTTTCGTAGCATTCAGCGTGCTCCAAAGCTTCGGTGTCGATGAGACGATCTTCACACTCGTCTAGGCATTGACTCTCTAGTGGTGGCGGTGGCGGTTGTTGTGGGGATGCCACCACCGATGCTTCGACACTGCATCATGTTCGACGAGGCTCTTTACCCTCCCCTTCTTTGCCCGCCCCGACACCAGCCATGGCATCACCATCAACACCTCGCTTCGGGGCCCAGACTCCAATGGAGACACTTGACGTCCGTACCCCCATCGATACACCGCTAGAGACCCCTGCCGGGACACCCAGGTTCACGCGTCAGCGGCAAGAGGGCTTGCCTTACTCCGTCGACTTTAGCGGCGGCATCATCTTGGATGATAAAGGCAAGAAGGTGATTTCGTGCATGCGCGGTCTTTGCTCTCAAGTATTTAGACACTACATACTAAACACTTGGAGTGAAGTACTGAGTGATTTAAAAGACAGAGTCATCAGCATGCTTCATGCCGAGTTTCCCGCTCCAACACAGGATGAGCGCTTCAACAAACACCTGATAAAGGTTTGAATGCGCGCATACTACAAGCACAAGCATTTCGAAGGCAAAAATCAATCAAGCATAAGTGGAACAGACTAGATTGGCTAGCCAAAGACGATTGGAAGAATGTGAAGAAAGCAGCACGCGAGAATCCCGACAAGTGGAAGCAACAAAAGGAGGAAGCCAGAGGGCGAGTACAAGTAGGGAGCTCGCACCACTTGGGGAGCGGCGGGTGGGCATCATTTGAGGCCGATTTTGTAAGTGTTTTTGCATTGCTCTTTATGTTTGATAGTTTAGGGTTTAGGGAATTTTAAATTCTAACATAATGGATTCTCTGTATGTTTTGACAGTGGTCGATGATAGGACGTGACCCCACACCGTACGAGCGCGAGTAAACAGGCAGGAAGGGCTTAAACGCCCTGATGGACATTCTGAGTTCTCGCGGTGGCATGGTTAGTATTAGGGTTTATTGTTTTCTTATTTTTGTATTGTTTTATAAACGTCGCTATATGTTTATACTTATAGAAAGTTGTCTTATTGTTTTTTTTTTTTGCAGAATCAGATAGATACGCTGCTTGGACGTGATCAGACGTCTGATTAGACGACGTCCATCTAGCCGTAGCTAGATAGCATTAGTTTCTTTTTGTCATAGCATATGTATCATGAGACTACTTTTAAACGTCTTTTTGAAAACCATGTATATTTTTCAATAATGACAATGGTGTTGTAACTATTACATTTGCAAAGTGTAACAATCAAGTGATTTTGCCTATGATGTGTACAAATGTCATTGATTTACTTTCATCAATTTATGCTTGTTAGTTTTGTATCTTTATTTTGCAAACAATACGTACTATGGATGATGGCGTTAATGGTTATATTGTCTTGTGGGTGACTATTTTGGGTCTATATCTATCCTTGCACTTTTTTTCAAAGGTGAATCAATTAATGAACCATTCAATATGGTTGATGGGTGGCAAGGCATTCAATGCCCTGCCACCAAAAAACAAATTCTCTCGGGCATCACTATGACCGTCGCTATATAAGGCTCTGCAACATCGCTATAAACGTCGCTCTAGATGGCCTGTAAACGTCGCTATAGATCGTCGCTATATAGCGATGGTTATAGCGACGCGTATAGTGACCATTATATCAAATTCCTGTATCGACGCTATTAGCAATGGTCTTAGCGATGCCAAGGGTATAAAAAACCCCAATGTATTTTCGTCACTAACAGCATCACAAGAGCACACAACCTCTTGTAGTGTAGATTAAATATAATAATCTCTTGCTTTGTGTAGAGGTATTCACACCCTAGAAGATATTTAGATAAGTAGTGAATTTTGATTCCTTGCCATGTGTAGAGTTACACTCACACTTGGAGGTACCTTAGGTAGGATTTCTAAAGATATCTTGCTTTCTATAGAGTTTACTCACACTTAGAAGTTATTGGAGATAGATTAAACCGATTTATTGATTTATTTATCATGATTCAAGTATAGAGTGAAAGCTCACACTTGGAAAACAAATTGGTATTTAGAATTTAAAGAGGTTGAAAACTTATGTTTTTTTGAAAATGATGGAGAATAAAGTAAGTTAAATGGTATGAGAGTTTGATTTCAGATGTGTATTTAGTAAGTATTGTTGTTTTGAGTTTGCAAATCTTAAGAAGATGTGAAAGGATATGCGTGGAACTACGTAGAATGAATTGGTCAGTGGAAAGACTACATCAAAGTTGAGTGTAAGACCTGTGACCGTAATTTTAGCAAAAATGCTCATAAGATAAAAAGAACATGTGTTCAGAATTCTTGGAAATGTGACAGCTTGCAATACCCCACCAGAAAGAGTATTAAACAAAAATTTCCTGAGTGGGCACTCAGTGCAAAGAGAGCACATCTTGAGGGCAAAAAAAAGGGTTGTCTTAAAAGAGTCCCAGCATGATGGCTCCATCTATGGCTAGGGACGTGGAGATGACACATGAGAATGATTAAAACCTTCCCTCGACCCTATATGTATAATCAAGGAGGTGTCATTCATCCTTTGTTGGGGCTTATAGCTCTAATCCTAGCGCAAGCTCTACTAACATAAGCCAAAGTGAAGCATGGGCTGCATGAGAACCTATACCAAGTTGTTCTACTTGGAATCAAGCATTTGATACACAGTGGATGCTTGAACTCCCATCTTAAGTGAACGGAAGAATTTGTTGCATGTGGAATTCCTTTTAATGTCATTTAAAATCCTATCTTCAAAGATGCTTCAATGAGCACAACCAAGAAGGGTTTTATGTATGCTACCTATTATAATAAGATGCGTACTATTTAGATAAAATGAAAGCTACATCAGAGAATATTTTAAAGCACACAACTATTGACTATGTGCCACAGTATGGATGCAGAATAGCTCTAGATGGTTGGACTAATTATCATAAGAAACCATTGATTAATGTGATGTTGATTTTGTCCAAGAGTATGCATATTTCTTGAAGTGAATATCGACACATCTCTAAAAGAAAATGAAAACTAGTGGATATCTTGATGGTATATAGAG
>NW_028221897.1:0-44137 GCF_014529385.1 Adiantum capillus-veneris
ATCAAACCATAAGTAGCAATTTGACTACTTTGGCCCTTGCTGTCCTCGGAATCAGGATTAAGGCTACCTAGCATGCATCTAGGGCTGCTTGCGCTCTTAGATTTAAGACAAAAATGAATCCTGAGCCAATTGAGTCTCCAATTTTCAGTTCACCAATACAATAAAGACGCAGCCACAGGTTGAGTGTTGCGCGATTGTAAATCGAACACTCATTAAGATTTGTACGGTGTTCGGTAGGTTCAATTCCTACAGCATCGAAAAGAATGCATTGGATGGATGCCTGGGCATTGAGAAAAAAGGACGCTTCCAAAGGCGAAAGGCCATGGGGAGATACCGTCTGTGATCCATGGGTTTCCAATCGGGAAACCGTATCCAAGCTTGCCGGGCATGCCGTGTGCTGCGGCTCTGCCTCGGACTTGAGAGACTTAGCGAACTGAAACATCATTGTAGCTAAAGGAAAGGAAATCAACTGAGACTCCGTTAGTAGCAGCGAGCGAAAGCGGATTAGGCAAAGAAAGGGGAAGGGGCCCCGAGAAGGACCTCCGCTTTCCTGGCCCTGTGCAGGGGAGAACTTGTAGTAGGGGGAAGGCGAAGACACCCGTGTCTTCGCCCCTTCCTCAAGGAATTATGAAAAGGTTGGAAGATCTGGCCAAAGAAGGTGATAGCCCCGTAAATCTTTCCTAACAAGTTGATTCCTATTGCAAAACGCGAATACCGTGTTTGAATAATGATCGCTTTGTAGTGACTAAGGGGGACCACCCTCGCGGCCTAAGTATTCCTCAATGACCAATAGCGTACCACAAGTACCGTGAGGGAAAGGTGAAAAGACCCCGCCGTATGCCGGGAGTGCAATAGAAAACCTGAAATCCGATGCAAACTATCAGTCGGAAGAGCAAAGCGTTGAAAACAAAAGCAAAGCCACTAATGTTTAATGGAACGCATACGCGAAGCTAAGAAAGCGCTGTAGCCAGGCAAAGCCACTAATGTTTGCCTTGAGCGAACCCTTGAGCGAAGCTTCGCGTTGTCGGCTCTTGCTTGGCGCACTTTCCACTTTAACGGCGTACCTTTTGCATAATGGGTCAGCGAGTAAATGGGAACAGCGGCTTAAGCCATTAGGTGTAGGCGTAATGAGGTTGAATCTTCGGCGTTGTTTCTATTTGACCCGAAACCGATTGATCTAGCCACGAGCAGGTTGAATCGAGCTCTCCACAGAGGCCTTAGAGGACCGAACTCACGTATGTGGCAAAATACGGGGATGACTTGTGGCTAGGGGTGAATCAAAGAGCTACGACTCCAAAAAGTGCCTTTGTTGAAGTCCTTTGGACCATAAGAACCTATAGGCAAGAAAAGGAGTCCTCCTTTGGCCTTTCGCCCCACAAGCGTGCGAACGCTTTTTCAATAACTGGCTCATAACGGTGAAACCAGCTGTTTCTGGAAGTAATGGCCACACCGTGGGAAGTCATGAAAGCTTCTCCCCTTTGTTGCTTGCGGTTGAGTGCCCTTTTTTGCCCTCAACAAAAGATAAAGTTGTTTTGAAAAAACACCTTGTCCCTCTTTTCTTTTCTTTTCTCTACGCTACAAGCTAGCTCACTGACCCCGTAACGACTGATTTAAAAGATGAGAGCATGATTGTTAATGCTAACACGCCGGTTCTCACCCCGGCCGAATCCCTCTCGAACCTTTGGTTCTCTGGCCATATGCACCGGCGTATCGAGAGCTAAAAGAAAAAAAACTAAACAAAAGACCAACCACGAAAAGTTCGCTAGCATCTTTTCTATACGATATCCTAACAAGGTACGTTGTCAACAACGATGGTGTCAAGGCCACAAACAATGGTTACGAGGTTCATAATGATGGCGTTAAGGCCAATAACGATGGTAGACAGGAAGTGAAATATGATGGGGCAAGTGAAAAATCATTTCTAACAGGCAAATGCGTAAATAATGATAACGATTACGTAAGTGATGTTAAAAAAATCTCAACGACAATCCCGGTTATTCCTACGAAGATGATGCGGTTAATGCTTGAAATAAGAGAAATGATAGTTTTCCTTACTCGTTCGTTGCTGAGGAAAGGAAACAAAAGAACTTTTTTGCATTGTTTCATGGCCCGATGAAACCGGTGAGGGTTTCAGTTAGTAGCATAAGCTAGACAATTGCTAGCGGCGGATTGACGTGGCCGCAGTCATCCGACCTCTCCATGCTATCTGAGTGGATGCTTCCACTGGGCGGGGACTGGACCAATGTAATCTCGCCTTGACGTTGGCGGTTCCGCGGTTTCAGCCCTGCCCTCCAACTAGCAGGTCACAGGGGCGGCCTTCCTGCCCCTGTTCATTACTCAAGATTGTTTGTTCTGTCCGGGCATTATAGTAAGCGCGGAACACCCGATCCCATTCCGACCTCGATATGTGAAAAGCGTTTTCGGCCATATGTACTGATAGTTTTCGGGAGATGTGGTTGACAGCCCGGACCCTAAAGCGATAGCAAAAGCTAGACAATTGAAGAATGACGTGGCTGCAGTCATTCTAAACAATTACTAGCGGCGGATTGACGTGGCTGCAGTCATCCGACCTCCCCTTGCTATCCGCTTCCATCGAATGGTGGAAGACAAAACGGGGACTGGACCAATCTGATCTCGCCTTGACGTTGGCGGTCCAGCTTACGGTTGTTAGCCTAGGCTAATGACTTACCAAGAGATCCGAAACATTGATTCACATTGCCATGAATATCGGCCGGGTAGCAAAAGCTAGGCAATTGTTTGGTTACTTTGGCGGCAAAAGAAAAAGAGCAGGCAACATTATTTCCAAACCTTAGGTGTGAATCAACACGTTAAGGTAACGCTACTACACTGCGTTGATCAGCAACGACAGGTAACGCTACATAGCAAGTTAATTAACAACGACAGGTTTGGCGCCACGCCATTAGGAACTGCCATAAATGCAGGATACTACCCTAGCTAGGCGAACACCAAGGCAAGGGAATCAACGAAAAACATTCAATTAAATAATGCAAAAGAAATCATCGCAACAGTAGGTATAGGTATTGGAAACATATTTAGTTCTTTGACGGTAAGAAAGTTGCAATACAAGAAAGTTTAGTGGAATGGCCGGGCTACTAGAGGTCCAATCAACTTTTCTTCTTTGTTATCGTGCACTGATTGAAGCGTAATTCTGTCCGTTCTTCACGCACGTATTTCCTATTAAGCTTTCTTCAAAGAGCCTCGCGTCTGTTCCTTGGCTCGGAGAAGAAAGCACGCGATGATGAAAACTGGACCGGTAAAATGGCATGAGCTAGCTAAAGCACGCTACTAACCAAGTAACGAAATAATCAACAACACGCCTTTACAGGGATGCGAAAGGCTCAATTATGCAAAGGAAATTAGCCGAGAGAGATCAATTGCGGGGTGGAGTAAATGGCCAACTCGTCAGGCTCATGACCTGAAGACTGCGGGTTCGAACCCTGCCCCCGCACTACATGTTGTCAGCAGGCCCTACGTTGCTGTGCGCCTAACGCTTCTCCTTATCGACGCGTTGTAGGTAGTATAGTGGCTGAACTCAGTGCCTGGAGCAACTCGCTCCAGTCCTGGATTAGTGTTATTGCCGTCCTTCAACGAGCACACAGCTTGCTATCGGCGACCTGGCCTCTTAGTTTGGTGGTTTGCGTGGTAAAGGATGGCGTTGTCGCCGTGCAGACGCTGCGACAAGGATTCTCATGTAATAATCAAACGATTGAAAAAGCGTGGCTTTGCGCAGCAAGTGCTAAGCAACCTGCGCACCACGTTTCTGTCCTGCAAATCAGCCACTATCGCTACCTGGCTTACTTGGATCATTCCACCTTACAAATTATCGTATAATAAACGCTTATGTAGCTGCTACCTTTGGATAGAGCATTCCCATGTGAAACGGCACCGGTTCAAGTCCGGGGAAGTCGTGAGCGAAACTGGATCGGAGTATCTATCATTCAGTTGGGCACTGCTCTGTCGATCTGAGATTATTGGGGTTCCCCCTCAGGCCCCAATCCCGGGACGTAGGATGATCCGCCTTGCCGATGGCCGTTCCGCTCACGGTTATTGGCGAGAGCCGGTAACCAACCAAGAGATCATCAACGACAAAGATTGACCTTTAGCCTTATTTTACGTACTTATGCTGAGAAAGCTTTCCAAGGCCCGATGAAACCGGTGAGGGTTTCAGTTAGTAGCATAAGCTAGACAATTGCTAGCGGCGGATTGACGTGGCCGCAGTCATCCGACCTCCCCTTGCTATCTGAGTGGATGCACCTCATCCTTCCACTGGGCTAACGGGGACCGGACCAATGTGATCTCGCCTTGACGTTGGCGGTCCGGCTTACGGTTGTTAGCCTAGGCTAATGACTTACCGAGAGATCATCAACGAAACATTGATTCACAAAACCATGGCATATACATTCAGAACAAATAACACAAAAGGTTGGTAGCGATTGAACGATCCTTGTACCAGCTGTATTTGCACTTTCTCCGGCAGGTGCTTTTGTCGTTAGCACTCTTTTGTTCATCAATCAAGCGTGTTCGTTCCGTCCGGGCATCCTAGTAAAACGCGGAACACCCGATCCCACTCCGACCTCGATATGTGAAAAGCGTTTTCTGCCATATGTACTGAGAATTCTCGGGAGACGTGGTTGACAGCCCGGACCCACAAATCGTATATGCGATTGCCTTCAGATGCGAATCTGGTATCGGCCAGAAACAATGCAATGAAAGAGCTACGCCATTCATATTACTTTAGACAAGGAGCGAAGGGTTCAAATCCCATTTCCTCCTAATCGCGATTACCTGTTTGGTTAACGGCGACATAGGTTGGCTCATCAAAGCTTCGAAGAGGAAATACCTTGAAGAGGGTCTGTTTCGCTCGATTTCTGCCATCCTAGGACTCCATGTTTTGTGAAGGCAAAGAGGACTTGAACCTCTGGCAGCCCCGGTGCTATCGCCTCGCTTTTCCGCTCGCATTTTCAGGATCGGAAAGGAAACAAGCGACACCAAACGAATCACGGCTCTTTTGGTTTGGTTGAGATAATATTCTTCATCCTCAGACAAGTGAAAGCAAAGTTCCCGTTTTTCTTTCCTACTAGCCCATGACCGGACTCGAACCGGTGCCGTTTCCTAGTACATAGAAAGGCTCTATCCAAAGGTAGCAGCTACATTACATGAGCCGAAATAGCATAGCCGGCTCTTTTCGTTTTGTTTGGATAAAGGATATGCTAACTTTAGCAGCTTGGAGTGGCTCGCGCTCTCACGTGGGCAGCATTCCTTCCGAGCTGGGTCTCATGGCCGGAATCAACTATCTGCATCTCAATAACAATTCACTGTCTGGCACAATTCCTCCCACACTGGGGGACTGTAAGTATCTGGTGTGGGTGGATCTCAGCAGCAATGAACTGGAGGGCACCATCCCTAAGAGCTTGCCAAGCAAGCAGGGAAGGTGATAGAAGGGACACCAGCTTGCATTTAGCCTTTTTTAAGCATCTTTAGGCGATCAATGCACAAAGTATGGCTTGGGATCAGTGCTTACCAGTTCGCCCGGCTTAGCAGAATTCCTTCCAAAGGTACAACCTTAGCGTCTCTACTCGGATATCGTGGACCATGCACGTAAACGAATTTGTACAGGCAATGAGCGTGGGATACTTGAGGAAGAGCGTAGGATCGAACGCAACACAAGTAAAAAACTTGAAAAAGAGCTACAAGTCGTGCGTGAACAAAAGGAGAGACTATTTGACAGAATTAAAGCTTTAGAGCGTAGGATAGCAAATGCAAAGGACGACAGCTCCTTTGTTCATGACTTACGCGAAATGCCTAGTTGCTCTACACCCGATTTGTTAGCCTTACGCCAGCCTTCGAATCGTTGCGAAACGAATAACGAGAACTGGGGAAAAAAGGAGGCGTAGCGGATTTACACTCAACGGAAGGAGGAAGATGGCCAGAGGCATCGACAAATGAAAGATGGCGCGTTGCGAAACTAAAGTAGCAAACCGAAGACAGACTCTAACGGGTCAAATCCAAGACCGAACCACGATAAATCGAAGTTTTACTATCCATTACAACGTGAACCACCGATTCCCTGCAAGGCAAAGGATGGAACAAATAAGATATTTTACCTGATTTTGTACGCTTTGAGGCCGGAGTGGTCGCTGATTTTGTACGCGTATGCTTTGAGGCTGTATGCGGAGTGGTCACTGATTCTGTACGCTTTGAGGGCGAGGGATAAGAGAATAATTAAGTTACTGGCGCTGCAATGCCGGTGGTATCGAGGCAACTCCTAATGAGATGATATGTCTGCTTCAGAATAAAAAGTTATGGATACGACGCACGGAGAAAAAAAAAGGCTTAAAACCACTGCTCCAATTTATTTCATGCGTAGAAATCAATTCAAACACCTTTCCTTTGGCAAAGACACTCTGCTAGGCCAACACTGACACTGAGAGATGAAAGCGGGGAGCGAATGGGATTAGATACCCCTGTCCTAGCCGTAAACGATGGAGACTAATCGCTGCGCTGCGCGTATCAACCCCTAAGTGCTGTAGCTAACTTAGCGTTAAGTATCCCGCCTGGGGAGTATCGTTCCCCTTAGATCTTTAGGTGCTAGGCTAACGTAACCTCTCGGGACCGATGGTAGGCTAGGTGGTCCCTATGCTGGTGGGCAACCAACCCCAAACGCCAAGGCCAAGATTGCGGGGTGGAGTAAATGGCCAACTCGTCAGGCTCATGACCTGAAGACTGCAGGTTCGAATCCTGCCCCCGCACTACATGTTGTCAGCAGTTTTAAAGCAAAGAAAAACACCGTTTAAAAGAAAAGGAAAGCAAGCTGTAAGCAAAGAAAAAGATGCGATAGAGAAAGCAAACAAGCGAAAGCAGAAAAAGATGCGTTTGCTTTAAAAGAAAGCAAAATCGAAGCAAAGCAATCTTTGCCGGCCAACTGCTTTACTCCGTTCGACATTAGCTTTTTTGCGTGCTAGCTACACTACATAAAAGCATTTATGAAAATGTGTAAAAACAGATGTTAAAAGAAAAGCATTAATTGCACCATGCTCTTGTTTGGTTTAGGTTTCGTTGCGGGGCTTTCCGTAAGCGGAAGCTGTTTTTTTGTTTCTTTTGTGCGGGGCATGCTTTTGGAATTGGAGAGGCTCTGAAACCTTGCGGATTTGTATCGAGCACAGTTCAACTTTCTTTATTCACAAAACCAAGTAGGATAAAATCTCTTACTAAGACTGCGGAGAGCAGCTATGGCGTTAATTCAGTCTTCTTCTTTGGCTAACACGCTGCATAGGCATACAGAATTAGCTTTGCTGGAGCGCCCGCCCTGAAGCCAAACTATCCCTCAGGGATCCCGGACCAAGCGCAAGTGGGGACTTCTCAACATCGCAAGTCACCTCTTGATGATCTGTCCATTAACCACACAAATATTTACATTTGATTATTATAGTTTGACTATTATACGAGAACGCTAGAGAATCTTTGTCTTTAGGCTTTAGCCATCCTTTACGTAACAAACCACTAAACTAAGAGGCCAGGTCGTTGATAGCAAGCTGTGTACTTGTCGGCTATCAATCATAAGGTGGAGTGAAATTGGATAGCCAGAGTGTTGTGTTTTTGGGCACTCAACAAAAAGAGAGGCGCACAGGCGACAAAGTAACAGGGGGCTTGGGGTTGTTGGGCTTCCCCGTTTGGCTCACGTAGCTTAAGGGATAGAGCATTCCTATGTACCAGGAAAGGAAACGGCACCGGTTCAAGTCCGGTCGCTTTCCTGGATCGGAAAGGTCGCGGTAGTATCTATTATTTAGTTGAGCACTGCTTTGTTGATCTGAGATTATGCTTAACCCCCGCTCGGCCCCAATCCCGGGACGTAAGATGATTCGCCTTGCCGATGGCCGTTCCGCTTACGGTTATTGGCAAGAGCTGGTAACTAACCAAGAGATCATCAACGACAAAGATTGACCTTTTTTAACCAAAAAACCGAGTTTGATCCTGGCTCAGAATGAACGCTGGCGATATGCTTAACACATGCAAGTTGAACGTTGTTTTCTGTTTATAGAACAGTTGAAGACAAAGTGGCAAACGGGTGCGTAACGCGTGGGAATCTGCCAAACAGTTTGGGCCGAATCCCAAAGAAACGAAAGCAAAAAAGCAAGCTTCGATAAAGCTAAAAAGCGCTATTTGATGAGCCTGCGTAGTATTAGGTAGTTGGTTGGGTAAAGGCTGACCAAGCCGCAGATGCTTAGCTGATCTTTTCGGACGATCAGCCACACTGGGACTGAGACACGGCCCAGACTCCATAGGGAGGCAGCAGTGGGGAATATTGGACAATGGGCGAAAGCCCGATCCAGCAATATCGCGTGAGTGAGTGAAAAACGTCGCTAACGCGAGGAAGGGCAATGCCGCTTGTAAAGCTCTTTCGTCGAGTGACGATTATGACAAGACTCGAAAAAGAAGCCCCGGCTAATTCCGTGCCAGCAGCCGCGGTAAGACGGGAGGGGCTAGTGTTATTCGGAATGACTGGGCGTAAAGGGCACGTAGGCAGTGAATCAGGTTGAAAGTTAAAGGCGCCAGCTCAACTGGCGGAATGCTTTCAAAACCAATTCACTTGAGTGGGATAGAGGGGAGTGGAATTTCGTGTGGTAGGGATAAAATCCGGAGATATACGAAAGAACGCCGAAGTAGCGAAGGCAGCTTTCTGGGTTTCTACTGACGCTAGGGTGCGAAAGCTTGGGGAGCAAACAGGATTAGATACCCTGGTAGTCCATGCCGTAAACGATGAGTGTTCGTCCTTGGTCCGCGGATCGGGGGCTCAGCTAACGCATTAAACACTCCGCCTGGGGAGTACGGTCGCAAGACTGAAACTCAAAGGAATTGACGGGGGCTTGCACAAGCGGTGGAGCATGTGGTTTAATTCGATACAACGCGCAAAACCTTACCAGCCCTTGACATATGAACACTTGACGTATGAACACTTGACATATGAACAAGTGTGCTTGTCCTTAACGGGATGAAACGAAAATTCATACAGGTGCTGCATGGCTGTCGTCAGCTCGTGTCGTGAGACGTTTTTGGTTAACTCCTATAACGAGCGAAACCCTTGTTTTGTGTTGCTAAGACATGCTGCTCTCAAAGGATCAATGTCATTATTTACTTGTCAGCGGGGCGGTACGGGATTGATGACACTTCCTCTGTGCCGATGTTGCACTCACAGGAGACTGCCTATAGTTCTACTATGGAGGAAGGTGGGGATGACGTCAAGTCCGCATGGCCCTTATGGGCTGGGCTACACACGTGCTACAATGGCAATTACAATAGGAAGCAGGGCCGTAAGGCGGAGCGAATCCATAAAGATTGCCTCAGTTCGGATTGTTCTCTGCAACTCGAGAACATGAAGTTGGAATCGCTAGTAATCGCGGATCAGCATGCCGCGGTGAATACGTACCCGGGCCCCGTACACACCGCCCGTCACACCCTGGGAATTGGTTTCGCCCAAAGCATCGACCAGAGATCACCTATTGCTAAAGTGTTTCATGCCGGCGTTGAGTGTGGCCCATTTTGGTATGGGTGGTCTCCTTGGCGCATATCACGGTTGGGTCAGTGACTGGGGTGAAGTCGTAACATGGTAGTCGTAGGGGAACCTGTGGCTGGAGGGAATCTTAAAGGGAGGCGCTAGCGTCTTTTTATTAACTGTACGTGAGTTGATAAAGTCAATTCGTTCGGGTAAGCTAACTGTGCGAGGGGGAAGTGTGGGGTTGGTAGCGATTAAATAATCAAAGGCTTGTACTAGCTGTATTTGCATTTTCTCTGGCAGGTGCTTTTGTCGTTAGCACTTTTTTGTTTCTTAATCAAGCGTGTTTGTTTTGTCCGGGCATCCTAGTAAAACGCGGAACACCTGATCCCATTCCGACCTCGATATGTGAAAAGCGTTTTCCGCTATATGTACTGAGAATTGTCGGGAGACATAGTTGACAGCCCGGACCCACTAAAGATGCGAAGAGGAGAAGAGAAAGGAACGCCATAACGGATAGCAAAAGCTAGGCAATTCTTCGAATTAACTGCAGTAATTCGACCACCAAAGCGATGACGTGGCTGCAGTCATTCTAAACAATTGCTAGCGGCGGATGCTGCAGTCATCTGACCTTTCCTTGCTATCCGAGTGGATGCTTCCACTGGGCGGGGACTGGACCAATGTGATCTCGCCTTGACGTTGGCGGTCCGGCTTATGGAGAAGAGACCAAGGCCTTCTTTGACCAAGAGTCACACCTTTATGAAAATATTGCATCGGCACTTGTACCCTAACGTTGACCTTAAATTAGAGATGAGAAAAATGTATAGTCTAATCTCAATCGAGAGATAGAGCGGCTTGGAAAGGCCGTGCGACTTGAGGAGCATAAGGCAATGGTTATGGCAGCCGCCAAACTCAAGACCAACGTTGTACTTACCGGCACTTTCCTTTCGGGAGCCTAAGGTCCCTCTCTTCCGCCGGGCAGGGTAAGTGCCTGCAGCGCCCACTTTTGCCGGGGGAAGTGCCTAACGGCACTAACTCTTTCTCAACATTCCATTCTTTTCAAATCGAAAAGAGAAAACTGTTTGAAAAGAAATGGCTGGCTGAAATGAGATTCCGCAGAATGCAAAATTGCTTGCGTTAGGGCAAACGTCACTCCGCTGGAGAGAGAGGGCCCTAAAAAAGCGCGCTTCTTTGGTTATCCCTTTCAAATCGCGCGCCCTGTCTCCTTTACAAGCAAGTGTCCGGGGAGACCCGATTGCCAAGGCTACTGTCATTTCAGCTTAGCGGGAGGCTCCTACCCCACCATGCGTTCCTTTGGGGAGGGTGTGAAGCTAACAAAACAATGCAAGAGGTGGCAGCATAGAACCCGCTAGGAGTGGCAAGACTACTGATCAACGCAAGTGAACTGTGCGACAACGCTTCGTAGAAACCATAAAGCTGCTGTATCATTACGGGCCAGCAGGCACTCTGTTGGCGAAGAATGAACCAGAATGTGATTTGGGACACGATGGGCCTCTGCGTGCCCCGATCGGCAAATGATCACCGGAGTATAGCACAGGATCGCTTTTCCTTGTAATAAAGTCAACATGTCGACAAGGTAAACCCAATGGGCTCCCCTCAGGAGGTCTGGTCGTAAGATCAGATACCGTCCAGTGGGCAGAAGACGATATGAAAAGCCACCAGCTTGCTTTACTGGGTAGGGTAAAATAGGCAGCGGAGGTAGATAGAGACATATCTATTCAATGAATCGCCGACCTGACCTTTTGAGTTGGGGGCCCGGTGCTAACTCGTATCATGAATGACGAAGCGCGCGCGAAAAGACCATTTATACGCACTTCGTGCCTTAAATGAATAACTGCGAGCAGTAACGCCACAAAGGTTATGCAAGGGTCGCTGGGCTTCCCCCGCTAGGGTTCCCCTGGCTGAGCCAGCTGCCCTTTCTTCTGGTTTCATGCATACTGGAAACCAAGGAAACTGAGTTGCGCTTTGCTTCTAGCTTCTCTCTAAACGCTCCGAGCGGTTCCTGAAACGCAGGAACCAAAAGCTGCCGGGGCCTAGACTTCCCATTCGTCATTTGAGCCGTATGCAAGGAAACTTGCACGTGCGGTTCAAAGAGGGGGGAAAGCTCTTCCGTTCCGGGCTTACCTATCTGAATAACCAAGATCGGATATAGCTGGTTTTCCGCGAAATCTATTGAAGTAGAGCGTATAACGTTTATGGCTTGAGGTAGAGCACTCAATGGGCTAGGGTAGCCCAAAGCTTGACCGACCCCAAGGAAACTCCGAATACAGGCCATGGGTTTGTACAGACAGACTTCGGGTGCTAAGATCCAAAGTCGAAAGGGAAACAGCCCAGATCGTACGCTAAGGTCCTTAAGCAATCACTTAGTGGAAAAGGAAGTGATCAAGCGATGACAACCAGGGGGTGGGCTTGGAAGCAGCCATCTTTCAAAGAAAGCGTAATAGCTCACTGGTCTAGCTTCATGGCACTGAAAATGTCTCGGGGCTCAAGTGACTCACCGAAGCGACGAGACCTTGAAAGAAGCTTTTTCAAGTGTCAGTAGCGGAACGTTCTGTCAATCAAGGAAAGTTGTTGGTGACAACACCTGGAGGTACCAGAAGTGAGAATGCTGACATGAGTAACGAGAAATCATGTGAAAAACATGATCGCCTGCCAGTTCCAGGGTTTCTGCGTTCAGTCAATCTACGCAGAGTGAATCGGTCCCTAAGGAACCCCGAAAGGGCAACGTCCGATGGGTACACGAAAGCGACGAAGTTGCTTTAACTACTGAACCATGCGTGTTTGTTAAACTCGTGAATTGGATGATTGGGCAGGGGGCTACAAAGTCACTCCGGCTGCAGGGTTGAAACTCCCGGGAAAAAACTTCGTGGAATTGGGAGGGCGATTCAACATTTAAAATGCAAAACCAACCGTACCCCAAACTGACACGGGTGAACAAGTAGAATATACTAAGGCGCTTGAGAGAACCATGTTGAAGGAACTCGGCAAAATGGCCCCGTAACTTCGGAAGAAGGGGTGCTCTCCTATTGAAGGATTGGGAAAGCGGCACATATTGGGGGTAGCGACTGTTTATTAAAAACACAGGACTCCGCTAAGTGGTAACACGATGTATAGAGTCTGACACCTGCCCGGTGCCGGAAGGTAAAAAGGAGAAGTGTTATAAGCTTTGAATGGAAGCCCCGGTAAACGGCGGCAGTAACTCTAACTGTCCTAAGGTAGCGAAATTCCCCGACAAAGGGGTGGTTTGACAGAGATGTTCGACAACATAATCGGGCAATATGCTGGGACATCCGCCCGAATTTCAGTATCCAATACTCATACAGAACAGGATAAAATCAAAAAAATCTGGCTGTCGACAGCGCGAAGCGCTTTCAACCAACCTACGGCCTATCCACGGCTGAATGGAAAATGTAGTTGGTGGCGCGGACCATCAGCAGGATAGCAAGTTGGAAATACATCGTCTTTCGAGCCCGCGGCTGACCATTTTCGTAGCCTCGCGCCGTGCGCCCGCGAACGTAGTTCCAAGATCTAAACTCGATCCCCAACGACCACACGCCAGACATCCTTCGAGATGATGATATAGTCCGAACTTATAGGCGACTATAAGGCCATAGGCGAGGATGGCATGGAACTGAATACCATCCATTGCCGTTTGATTAACTTTATTGTGTCGCATAAGTAGCGACCTGCATGAATGGTGTACACAGTAAGTTACGCCAGCCTTCTAAGTAATTATTAGGTTTTAGGCCACATTACATGCGGGAACACTTTAAAGATCTAAGTGCACTTGTCTTCAAGGACTTAGATATGACACAATGGACGATCCGCAGGATTGGGGAATGGAAAAGCATGCACTTGCTCCAGAACATCCAGACTGGATAGCAGAGGTCCAATCCCCAGAGACTTTACATGAAGCGCCCAGGCTTACCGCTATGGCTTATTCTATTGGAACTGAGAAAAAGGCCTGGGTAAAGAGAAAGCCCAAGCTAAACCAAAAAGTTTAGCAAGACTTACAGGTAACGACTGCCCCGCTGTCTCCAACATGGACTCAGTGAAATTGAATTCTCCGTGAAGATGCGGAGTACTAACGGCTAGACGGTAAGACCCCGTGCACCTTTACTATACTTTTGCAGTGACATCCTTGATTTAATGTGTAGGATAGATGGGAGGTGATGGCAATGTCGCCACCAATCTTGAAATACCACTCTCTCGTCGTTGGATGCCTAACCGCCGCTGCTGTCAGAAGCGGGATATTGCAAGGTGGGTAGTTTATCTGGGGCGGATGCCTCCCAAAGAGTAACGGAGGTGTGCGAAGGTAGGCTCAAGCTAATATTATAACAGCTTATGAGCGTAATGGTAGAAGCCTGCCTGACTGTAAGACTTACTAGTCGGACAGAGACGAAGGTCGGCCATAGTGATCCGGGAGTCCCGTGTGGAAGGGCTCTCGCTCAACGGATCAAAGGTACGCCGGGGATAACAGGCTGATGACTCCCAAGAGCTCTTATCGACGGAGTCGTTTGGCACCTCGATGTCGACTCATCACATCCTGGGGTTGAATAAGGTCCCAAGGGTTCGGTTGTTCGCCGATGAAAGTGGTACGTGAGTTGGGTTTAGAACGTCGTGAGACAGTTCGGTTCCTATCTACCGTTGGTTTTAGAGAACTGCGAGAAGCTTGCCCTAGTACGAGAGGACTGGGTTAGGTCAACCTATGGTGTTCCGGTTGTTGTGCCAGTAACAGCGCCGGGTAGCTAAGTTGGTAGGGAAGAACCGCTGAAAGCATCTAAGCGGGAAATCCTTCTCTAGACAAGTTCTTCTACCGGGTGAAAGAACATCACTTTGATAGGCGAGAGGTAAAAGCGCCGCAAGGACAATGGGCTTCCTCGTACTAATCTCTTTTCAAGATTCCACTAACGATGTTGTATGGTTACCCCAGGTGGGGCAAGGGATGGCACGAAAGCGCGTACGACACACACCTTAGCATGAGCACGTATAGCCGGGTAAAAAAACGATCTAAAGAGATGGGTAGCTAAAGTAGTAACGAGTTGAAATCCTATACGGGTCGTAGTTATCAAGTATTTTGCTTGCGTAAGTCAGGAATGATATAATACGTAACGTGACGTATAGGATACGATATAGGCTTTGTTTTAAAGTGTTGTTATTAAACTAGATGAGAAGCCACGCTGCAAAATAACTCCTTTTCGCCATGCATAGACCAAGCCGACGATTAAGACAAATAGAAAAACAATTACTTCAACGAAAGCTAAAATAAGCCCAATTCCCGCTATAGCCCTAGAAAAATACGGTTTCGACTTTCGTGAAGAATTAAGAAAAGATGTAAACTCTTCGATCCTTGAGATACTCTTCGACAAGAAAACTTTTTCGTTTCTAAAACAGCAAGCAAACTGACCCTTATGAATGCCAGCGCTTGAGCTTTGGGTTTGGGCAGTCGAAATGTCTAGCCCATCAAAGGAATATGTACTCACATAGGGAAGGGACCCTGATATGTAGGCTTCCTATGTCTCGGGTGCTTTAGAGGGCCCGGCGTATATGCCAGTGTGGCAAGCCACCATGTCTACCTTGCTCAGGGAGAGTTCCTCTAAGAGGATTAAACGGTCAATTGCCGCCCTTAGAACCCCCTCAAGGTCGCGCCTTAGATTGGCTATGGTAGCAGCCCCCCGCCTGTTCTTCGGCTACAGCCTAAAGCGGGTAACCCACCGATTCTGTATAGGTGGTAGCGAACAGGTGCCGTACTGAGCTCTTTTGGTTAAAGTAGGTGCTTTCCCTTGGCCAGAAGAGCCTATAGAGCATGTAGCATGCATTAACTGCCGCTGTGCACTCGTCGTTGAGTCGCTTGACCAGGCCCCGGCAGCGACTCGGGGTGGCGGTTAGCCGGGTTTTCCCTAGCTTAAGGTGCCGTGCCAAGGGGTAAGGCGTCCCGGCCAATGTAGTGCTGGGCTCCAGGCAACAGGGAAGTTTTCATTACAATTTGAATTTCCTAGCCTAGTTATAAATTTAATGTGCTAATCTGTATACGAATGGAGACGATCGGACTTGAACCAATAACTTCATGCTTGCAAAACATGCGTTCTACCGATTAAACTACGCCCCCGCCCTCGTTTCATGTGCAACACGTATCATATAGGCAAACAAAACTTTTCTTTTAAAGCAAAGAATTTGTGTGGCTAGCGCCATGTAGTCCTTATTCCACTGATGCTCAGGCGGAAGAACCGAAGCTCTAAAAAAAGGTCGGCACGCGTAAATCGACTAACTGCTTCTCTCCGGACGAATCCAAAAAAACAAATTAAACGACTATTCTTTCGAAAGCTCTTTTAAGACGCTACGAATAGATAGGCATGGTCAAATGCTAAAAGGGTAATCCGTGATAGATAGATAGAAAAGGACGCGGTAAAGGGAGGAATCCTTGGGCCTGACCTAATCTCGTAGTCATAGTGCTATCGTTGGCTTCTGCATTTAAACGATTAATTTCACAACCCAGCATTCACGCATGCCAGGAAGGCATTGGCTAGATGCCCTTGCCAGCACCTGAGGTCAAATGGCATTTCATCTTAACATGATCCGGCCCCATAGCTTGTTAAGAGTCTATGTGCTTACTGAACCTGGGATGCTACGTAGCGGTTGCCAAGGCGGGACTTCAAGTTGCAACGAATTATCATGATTCGTTTACGTCGTAGAATCAATCGACATTCTTCTAGCAATTTCTTTGTTTTCAACGTTTATGGCATTTCTTTATGCACGGTTGACATAGCGAAGACAGCAGCTCTTGCCAAGGCAGTAGCTCTATGTCAATAAGGGCTAGCAACAGAGCCTCCTCCTCGCGTGTCCAAATCCCTAGCAAAAGGAGTAGGTAGCTGGGGGGAACCCACATACATCCATTGCATTCTAAGCTAGGGTCCCTTGTCATGTACCGTCATGCCACAGTGGGTTTACTTAAAAAAAACTGGGGATGGAGTCGAACCATCATTCTAGGACTGTAAGTCCAACGCATTACCATTATGTTACCTAGTTGGGGGGTGACCAAAGCAAAGGCCACCCCGAAGTAACCGTTATTTATCTAGACTTATCTTCAGGGTTGTTTATTGATTTCCTTAAAATACGAAGAATATCGAAAAGGCCATCATCAAAGCAAACAGGGCAATAGCTTTTGTTAAGGCAAAGCCTGGAGACCGAATAATTGTTTGGCTAATGATAGATTTCACGCCACAGGGCTTGTCAAAGGACTAAATACGTTTCCAATACCTACTGCTGCTCCTTTTCTCATTCTCGGGTTCATCCTTGCCATTCTCTTTTTCGGGAAGCAGGAAGGGGCAAAGCCAGGAAATTCCCCCCAGTGCTTCCTATTCTCCGGGGTCATTATCGCCCGACCCAGTATCCTGACCGTTCCCTTCATTTCCGGAAGGAGTGTCTTCCTCCGGTTTTGGTCCCCTACAGAAACACAAAACCCGGTTCCACCAAGAACGTTTAGGCACTTGTGATTGTGCAAGGTGATCCAGCTTGGAAAGCAGCTCCTCTTCTTGTTGTCAAGAAAAGGGGCTCTGGCTCTTTGCCTCGCTAGTCTCGGGAGCCTCGCTAGTACCCTCCTCCTTCCTGTTCTTCGATGACGAAGGGCTTCCCTCAACTTCGCTTGACGGCCCTGAGCTCAATTCGTGTCCGGCCTTGTCTCCTTCTGGAGTGGAGTTGTCATCCTTGATTTCACGAGTATCCCCTCCAAACTCCTCTTCCC
Source organism: Adiantum capillus-veneris (assembly GCF_014529385.1). Taxonomy (NCBI): domain Eukaryota; kingdom Viridiplantae; phylum Streptophyta; class Polypodiopsida; order Polypodiales; family Pteridaceae; genus Adiantum; species Adiantum capillus-veneris. The sequence goes on from NW_028221897.1 coordinate 17,274, forward strand.
ATAACGGCGCCCCCGAAGATGATGGAGGAGGAGGAAACGATAAATTCTCTGTCGGCGTCGAGCCTTGTTCGGCGGGCTGCTGGCTTGTTTCCGCTTCCGGCCTGTCTTCTGAACTGTCGGAATTGGAAGAATAGAAGTAACAAGTTAAAAAATTGCCCCCGCTTATTCCTTCCAAATTCGTACATTGAAATGGCGACCACTAAGAAAACACATTCGATATGAACTCCCGAGTCACTCTAGAGTGACACCGTACGGGTAACTCTTAACGAACAAACGAAAAGGGATTTTTCTTTTTGGTAGTTCACTGGAAACCCCCCGACGGCTAATCATCGAAAGAGTTAGACTTTTTGAAGTTTCGAATAGGTTATTTTTCATCATTTTTTGTTGATGATCTCTTAGTTAGTTACTGGCAAAGCCAATAACCGTAAGCGGAATGGCCACGGCAAGGCGGATCATCTTACATTCCGGAAAAGGGTTGCCCCAATAATCTCCAGTCACCATACCAGTGCTCAACTTAATGACAGAGTAGTAGATGATCCTTCCGATCCAGTTTGGCTCATGACCGGGCTTGAACCGGTGCCGTTTCACAGACTCTCTCCTTTAAGTTACATGAGCTGCGAAAAACTAAACTACTGCCAAGCGAGGAAAGCAAAGCTCTTTTGAGATAGAATGTGGGCAGATTGATTCTTATTTGTAGGCAACTATGGCTCCTCGAAGCGAAGAACTGTACGAACTATAACGTAGGCTACCGCTCTACCCTTCGAAACTCAACCAACTAAACTCTCGGTGTCTACGGCGTTAGAGTGAACTTCGTGCCCAAACGAGCACGCAGACACGGGGATTTCAAAATACCTTGATCAAATAGGGTGTCGTTTGCTTAATTTCCTCGTCCGAGCAATGAAACAACTCTCTATATTACGTAATTAATGGGAGGCAGGGAAACGTAATTAATTGTCCGTCCGAGCGGCAGGGAAAAGGTATTTTGAAATCCCTGCAACCAAGCAAGCACTGCCTGCGGCACTGCTTTAGTAGCAAGAAAGGCGGTCGACTGGTAAGCCTATCTGTCCATACGGTGGTCTACTTACTCGATTCTGCAGCTACCGCGGCTCTAGCCGGGGCCAATTATGCCACTTTTTGCAAGGTGGAATGAAGTCTAATCATGAACCGTGATAGATTTCTATGACTGCTCGACCGAACTACGAATTAGTGAGGGATAGCTATACCGAAATACGTAATAGCTACTCGCTTATTCGGTCATGCAAAAGGGAAGGGCCAGTATGAAAAAATTGAAGCCCGTAGACGTTAGTCAACACTTTGCCCTTCAACCACCGAAGATACGTATTTTATAACTGTTTGTCCAGTCAATGAACGTAGAGGCTTTGCTTTGTATTCTCGAAGCTGCTGCTTAGCGCTGATTGCTTCGTATCCCTGAACTGAAGAAGCTGCAACTGTTTGGCGTTGTCTATGGCTATGATTGCATCGCGGCGGTTCATGCACGGCACGGAGACCCTTCTCACAGTTGTCCTGACGTTAACTAACCGGGGCTAGGGAACTGAACTGTTGGTAGTGTAGTGTTTGTTAAATGTAAAGACGTATCCTTTAGCAGTAAAGGCCTGACACTGCCGCTGGGTGATCTAAGCGAGTCGCCCGTCTCGCCTCAACGTACCAAGCATTGCTAGACAATAAGGTGATGGACCAGGGCTTATACGACTTTACTTTAATAGTGAACTATTAAAGGCCATTAAAATTAACGATTTAACCCTTAAACAAAGAATCTATTATGGTTAATAATTAAACCCTATTTACCCTTAGAAAACAAGTTGTTATTAACAAGTTGCACTAGCTCTTCCTTTGCTTTAGTAGCACCTTTGTTCCTACGACATAAAGCTAGCCCCTGTAATGGCAAGCGAAGGGATTTCCGGGGGAAAGCCCGAGCGATTAAGCGCTATATCTTTTATTAGTACAATGCATTTACATTCAACGTAATGGTAGGATTAACGAAAATGCCTTTAAGAGTCTAAAGAGCCACGGTCAAAGGCAAGTGAAGAGAAAGCCCAATTAAAGATGCAAGCGTAGCAAAGGGTTTTTCGTGGGGAGGGAAAGCCCGAGCGGAGCAGCCAATTAAAGAACAATGATTGCATTCCTAAATGGTTAAAGACAGAGAGCTTCACCCGTTTAGGTAACCTAGCTATTACGTTGATTTGTTTCATCCTTAGTTGTTTGAGTTCTTTTCCAGAATACCATGTAGAATGTTATTTTAACACTCTACCCTAGTTTTTTTATGAACCCGGTGGTTCGCGTGGTAATGGATGGTGCTTAATATTCCTTTTTCCTTTCTTTTTCTTTGCTTACAGCTTGCTTTCTTTTTCTTTCTTTGTTTTTCTTTGTTTGTAGTCTCGTTGATTTTAAACGCTTTACAAAAGAAAATCCTATTCTATTTATTAAGCCTCGTGCTATGTACGAACCAGTTAAGTTATGAAGCGACCTAAAGCAGAGCAAGTGGTTTCACGCAAGAAAAAGTTATGAATACCCAGCCATGTTACTGTTGATAAACAATCTTTGAGATAAACTCGGTGCCGTGCCCCTTTCGCTTACTTGTGCGATTCCCCTGGCCTGGATTTTACTCGACGCATCGGCCTTCGACGCTTCTATTATCATTAAGATGTATATGGGGGCAGGGGGCAGACCCCCGAAGAGATTCAATGAGACCACTCGAATACATAGACAACGTGCCATTTCATAAGTAACTAGGAAAAGCGGGGCCACTAGCTTAGTTCCTTTTTGCCTTCAGGTTTTCTTTGACTTTTATAAGAACTGCGAATCTTTGGATAAGCAATTCTTGTTTATCAAGCGCTTCTTCTCGGATGTATTCCTGTATAAGGGCATCTATCCAAAAATCTAAGTGCGAAAAAAAGAAGCCATAACTATCGGTTGGTGGCTTTTGAAATTTCATCTTTCAAACTTTTTTTGTTTTTTGTATCCAAGATTGCGGTTTTTCATCTCTTGTATCCATAACCTTTTTCTTTTCGCTTCGCTTTTGGCCTCAAGGCTTCCCTTCCGAGAAGACAAGACGGCTTATCCCCTCCCTAACGCCGATACAATCAAAATGGTGGACCGAGAAAAGATTCGTGAACTATTACTGCTTGCTGCCAACGACACATCTTTACTTTATGACATTTAGCCTCTTTCATTGACAGTGTGATGAAATGGGGCCGTGTCTTGGATAAAGTCTAAACTCTGTAGAAAAAAGGCTATAGGCACGCACGTATGAGCAATAGCTCTCTTGTGTTTTGTTTGCCCACATGATACGTGTTGCACATGAAACGAGGACGGGGGCGTAGTTCAATCGGTAGAACGCATGTTTTGCAAGCATGAAGTTATCGGTTCAAGTCCGATCGTCTCCATTCGTATACAGATTAGCATATTAAATAGAAATCCAAAAGAAAAAAGAGAAAAAACGCTCTCTTTTTCGTGCTCTAGCTACCATCAAACAGTCCTCCTCGGATAACTCGTCCAATCCGAGAATAGCTATAATATCTTGAAGTTCTTTGTAACGCTGCAAAGTCTGCTTAACCCTTTATGCCGTCTTGTAATGCTTCTCACCCACAATCCAAGGCTGCAGCATAGTTGACGTCGAATCCAACGGATCCACGGCCGAATAGATACCTTTTGCTGCTAAGCCTCTTGAAAGCGCAGTTGTAGCATCTAAATGTGCAAACGTCGTAGCGGGGGCTGGGTCAGTCAGATCATCCGCAGGTACGTAAACAGCTTGAATGGAAGTTATTGATCCTTCCTTGGTGGAAGTAATTCCTTTCCTTTCCTTCCCTTTCCTTTCCTGCAGTAATCCCATTTCCGTACCAAGGGTAGGTTGATAACCTACGGCGGAAGGCCAATAAAAAAGGGTACTCAACAACGCATTAGCGTGCGGAACCAAAGCAGCCCTTCACTCAAACTGACTCATGCGAATGCGGGATGAAGACAAGTGAAACCAAGACCCTAAGGAAACGCACGTTGGAAGAACCAACGAGCCGTCCTAGCCGCGCCTTATCGAGGCGCATGTTTACTATATTCTTAGTACGGCCATCGAGCTGTGAACAAGATATGCAAAAGGCAAGTGAGAATGAAAGGAAAGCCTTGAATCTATGTAAAGCTTACAATCATAACGAAAATGCAGCTAACCAAGAAACACCTAGTCCTATTTTACCACACCACTTGAGCTTAATGAAGAAAGAAACCCGCTGCGCTGATTGAAATCGTTTAAACACACGACGACGTTAGATAAGAACATAATTAATCTCTTGTATATATACAAAAAAGCACCTCTTTGGCTAACTAGCTAAGTGACGCCTTTTTGTTTAGTCCCTGCGAAAGGAAAGAGAGAGCACCTCTTTAGCTGAATAACTAGCTAAGTGACGCCTTTTTGTTTAGTCCCTGCGGTTGGCTTACTTTATCGACTGTGTAGTAACCTTTCTCTTTTTTTCAAGCGTAAGCTTGTATTGAGCTTCAACAACTTTACAGGGCCATTTCCTGCATCCCTTGCCAACTCCAGTAGCTTGTATTGAGCTTTAACAACTTTACAGGGCCATTTCCTGCATCCCTTGCCAACTCCAGTAGCTTAGAGGTCCTTGACCTTAGTGCAAAGCAAATGTGTTCACAGGAAAGGGAGTATTCCTGCGTTTTTCAAGCATCTGCATGAAGATCTATGCACAGAGTATGGCTTGGGTTCAGTGCTTACCATGAGAAGAGTTCACCCCTTAAGGCTAAGCAAAATTCTAAACTTCCAGAGCAGAGATGCAACCTTAGCGTTTCTATGCAGACATTGCACCATACTACATCCCATACCTTCATAGATAGCTTGTCCTTGCACCACTTGCGCCAATTAGGAGCTCTGATTGCAATAATAGTGGCTTACGTGTTGGCATTTGTCTTTATCATTACGGGTATGGTTGGGTGTTTCCATCATTTGACTAAAAAACAGCAGCATATAATATAAAGGAGCTGGTGCATGATTCAGTAGCTCCAGAAGAAACCAAGATGGAAATAAGTGCAGTAACAGCTTTAAAGCATGGTTCTTTTTCCTTTGAGCATTTGTTGAAAGCATTGAATCTTGGCAGTCGTGTGAAGAATCTTCTTATCACATGTGCTGCTGCGTTATTTGAAGAAAAGATGGAGGTTGCAGAGCTAGCAATGCAAGATCTTCATAAATCGGCGTCTGTGTTTAGAGATCCTTTAGAAAGACTTGCTGCATACATGTCTGAAGGGCTCGTAGTAAGGCTTCATGCTTTTAGGTCCACTATATACGGGTAAAAAGAGACTAAAGGGTTGGGTTCCCTTTCTGCTGGGGAAATCGAGGGCCATAACATAAATGCAGGAGACTGAGATGCTATGCTATCTAAAGCATGAAAAGGAGACCGCTTAACGTGAAGGACTGGGATTGGGTTACTTTTATAGCTGCTGTAGCGCTACTATAGCTTGTTGTTTTTGCTGCTTTTCTAAAAAGAGAGAAAGCAAACGAAAGCAAAAATAGAATTGCTTGCTTGCGTTAATAAAACAAAAAAGCGTTGATAAGGTAAAGGTAGCGGCTACCGTTACAGTTATCAAAGTAGACTTATGTGTCGTTTGGTTTGCCATTTTGAAGGGATGGCAAATGGGGTGACCACTGCACTTTTTCCTTTGATTGTCTATTTTTGCTGTTCATTGTTACGGAACAGAGGCAACGACACAGTTACATTCTTACCAAGGTAAGATCGGCGGGAAGAGTGCTCAGGTAACGGCCTGGCCATCATATCATAGGGAAAGAGCGTCTTGTAATTTTCGATTCTGTACTGTACTTCAGCATAATCATCAAGGAAAAGTGTAGGAGGAAATGGGATTCGAACCCATGATACAATGTATTGTATGTTGATTTAGCAAACCAATGCCTTAAGCCGCTCAGCCATACCTCCGGGAAGGGAAGGGATCGGACCTTCCCCCAGCGTTAGTTTGTATTTTCAAGTTCTGTTTTATAATAAAAAAAAGAAAGTCTATATCTGTATCTATAAAAGGAAACTACAAACTATGAAAATAAGATACGATCGATTATCCATTTTCTTTTTCAATCAGTGAAATGTTGCAGCTATTTGATTGAAACACTTGTTTGAATTTCTGTCCAAAGTCAGCCGCGGCAGATGTAGAGACAACGAATCCATCTTCGGCATACGATGCCGACATGAAGATTTCAGGCAATTCCACAAACAGTAATTCCGGAGCCTGCAGAAGTTATTAGAACAACTCGAAATAGGCTTTTGGCTTTCTTTAAAAGCTGACCGGCCAATTCGGGTTTTTGGGGGGTAATCTGATGGTTGAAAGGCAATTTAAGATTTCCGGTAAGGGGAGGGTTGAAGTAGAGGGAATTTTGAGCCCCGTGTGATGTAATGTATAATCCAATGTTAATCGCAAGCTCATGGAATTTAACAAACAATTGCTTATTTGCCATTTCCAGGTTATTAAGTAAAGTAGTTGCCTTATAAGCGAAAGCCCTTGCTTGCTTGATTCCCGTCAATTTGTTGCGTTATCCCATGCGTGGCTGTGGAGATATAATTATGATTTTAACGAACCTATAAGGGATTGTAGTTGTTTGGGAAACAAGGCCTCAACCAGATCATGTGTTACCCAAGCCTTGGGCAATTGCCCCATTTGGTATGTTTCGGTCAAACCCCGAATTTATTGCCAATTTTGAAGAAGATAAGACCAGACATCTTCTATAAAAATATGCCTGCCGGCCAAAAGTGTTCTATCAATTTCAATTCACTCCCTGCGCAAAGAACTATAGCTATTCCCGCCCCTGGAAAAGCCAGAATAACTAAGCTAAGATCATTAAACAAAGTAATGAAAATGAAAAGTGAAAAAAGTCATTGTTTATTGTTTTTTTTTCTTCTTTTTTATGCGCTCTTTGATAGTTTTTCCTTTTTTCTTTGTTTTTTCCTTTTTTATGGAATTTTTTTTGTAAATTCCTTTGGCTTTTTTGCTGGGGTTTTAAGCATTTTTTAAATAAATGACTGTTTTTATGACTAATGAGCAAAATGGATTTGTGAACCATATAGAATCATTATTCACCGGAATGGGATGAGTAATTAATCTGTGTAATTCCTTTGGGAGAATAGAATCTACCAAAAATGCAATAAGTATTCATAATCAATTAGCTTCAAATATAGCGTAAAAATCTCTACATGCATTCAATATAACCAAACCATCTAGAATTTAGCGTGTTATCAGTCCCTCAAAATATCTTTACATCTTTAATAAACGTGGGCTAGAGTGCTGCGTGGATGAAGATTTTAAGCGTTTCTCATGTTTCATATGTTCCCAATTAGTTAAAAAACCACCAATCCATTTAGAATTAATATGATTTTAATTGGTTTTTTTTGCCATTTTTGTTATTATTTCATTGCATAAAGGATCAGTATTTACTAACAGTAAATGGCCTCCTTTATGAATAATAGATTTAATCATATTACAAGCAATCTTCAATAAGAAAAGTGTTTTTTCTAAATCGATAATAGCCCTTTTATGTCTAAATCCATATGAATATCTTTAATAGTATAGGGTAGAGGGTCCTTAATAGCCTAGATGTGCACTTGTACTCGGTAATCTCTAAAGAATGACTTTCTGTTTTTCTTTGGAATAATATTTTTTTTCTTTTTCTTCTATCTTATATGGATAGGCCGTAACGGTGTATAATATTTTTTTATTCTTATTCTTTGAGATTTCAAATCTATATATCCGTTTGGAAACCAATAGAACAATAGCGAATGATTCTGGCAGACTGCAGGTCATGATAAATTGAAAGGTGACTTTTTGTATTGGGTTTTTCATCTCTTGTATCCATAACCTTTTTTGTTTTGAAACCTCAAAAAACAAAAAAGTAACCTACTGTGTACACTATTCATGCAGGTCGCTACTTATGCGACACTTTGCGAAGGTTAATTAAACGGGCCAAACGGCCCATCTCCTTCGGAATCAGAGCTAACAACAGTCGAATTTGCGCCTGCGTCCGCAGTTAAATTTGTGTCCACACCCGCAGTACTTGTTACTAGTTCCTGATAAGCAGTGATCACTTCACTTACCGCCGGGATTATCCGATTCTCGTTCATTTAGCTCCGCTGCGCGAGCTTTGCCTTTTTCCGGCGAATTTATTGTTTTTTCGAAGGGCTTTACTTTACTAAGGCAAAAAGGAGGTTCCGTCTTCGTCTCTTAGACAACGGGTCACGTCTTGCACTACGTCAAGTTTAGCCAAGACGCTTTGCACTTGTTGATCTGCTAGATTAATTCCCTTTTTCTCCGAGCTTCTAGCTTTGGCAAATGAAATCAACGATTTGAATCTGTCATGGCTCTGAATTTGACCCCATCCTGACTCGGAAAAAAGTGGCATAATTAGCATGGCCCCGCCTTTTCAGGTGTGACGCGTTGTCCGCTACGTTTTCGATCTCAGTAGTGAGCTAGCCAATGCTAGACTAACGGAACCGGCAGTCCGGGCCACCGCCTTACTACGTGTGTGTTTGTGTATTTCTCCGCTCCGGAGTTGCGGCCTTTGAGGACTCTGTTCGGGCCTTTTCGTTCGCACTCTCCTTTGCCATCCATCCCATCTACACGTCTGCTCGGAGCCGTTACGGGTCTGCATGGCATGCAATGTAGTCAATCAATTGAAACCTGGTACGCGTAAAGCGAATGAATCCTAGTTTCAAAAGAAAAAAAAAATACCTTTTCAAAAAATTACGGGGGATAAGACCTTATATAAAGATACAATAAAGAAGTTACTTAAATTTAAAACAAACGCTAACTTTTTGAAGATTTGTAATTCATGTAACTATACTTTTAGATTAGTAAATAAACTATCAAAAGATTACAACAAATTTAAAACAGATGTTAATAAGCCTGTAACCAATATGTTTACTGAAGTATCAATTCCTTTATCGGTTTCAGAACCAAACCCCCCTGTATCGTCAGTGCCAGATCCTTTATCTATGCCTGATCCTGTATCGTCAGTGCCTAATCCTGTATCGTCAGTGCCGGATTCTGTATCTAACGTGTCCGATCCTATATCGTCTACGCCTGATAGTTTGTTGCCTATGCCTAAACCTTTATCGTCGGCTGATCCTTTATTGTCACCTGATTCTTTCTCGTTACCTTGCTGCTGAGGATCAATCGATAGATCAATCCTCGGCCCCAAAATTAACAATAAATACGCATAAATCATCTTCGTCGAAACCCGTAGCTTCTTCGTTGAAACCAATTGCTTTTTTGCCAGTAGCTTCTCCGTCTTCGCCCGCAGCGTCGAAACCCGTAGCATCTTTGCCAATTGCTTCTTCGTTGAAACCCGCAGTTTCTCAGCTAATTGCTTCTTTGCCTTACGCTTCTTCGTCGAAACCAATTGCTTTTTCTTCTTCTTTGTCGGGTATACAATGTGTTTCAACCCCGCATATAGTAAATTCAGTAATAAGTAATAAGTTATCAAGCCTAAAACTATTGTTATTAAAAGTGGTAAGTTTATTTCCATTAATATTTCATATAATAAATAATAGTTATTTAGGTGAGATAAATGAGAATAGTTTAATTGACAATTTTAATAGTAATTTAATACAATATGATATAAGTATTCTTTTAAGTATAGTTATAGCATTAGTAGTATCATACGCATTGAATTATAAATCAATGTCAAATAACAAGTTACTAAGAAAAATCTTATTTCAAGTGTTGATAACATTTCTTTTTGTTTCTTTTCTGAGACAAAAAAGTGCTTTTTTTGCGTGCTAGCTACACCTTTTTATTATTATTACACAGACACTTAAGAATTAGTTACGCTAGAAGGTGCAAAATTAATTGGAGTAGGAGCGGCTACCATAGCCCTAGCAGGAGCAGCAGTAGGTATTGGAAACGTATTTAGTTCCATGAATAACCTCACTAAAAAAAGAAATCTTTTGAATTTGAATAACCTCACCAGAAATCTCTCCTTTCTTTTGAATAACCTCACCATATATCTCTCCTTTATTTCTAAGAACCTCAACATATATCTCTCCTTTCTTTTTAATAACCTCACCATATATCTCTCCTTTCTTTCGTTGAGAAAGGTATTCTTGTTTGTTGCTCTTTTTTTAATTTTATTAAATCTAATTGGGCTTGGGTTTGCTGAAACAGCATACTGTATGAATATGGGCGCTAGTAGTTCTTCAATAGTAACTCAAGCGTCTTCACATTCACAGTTTATGCAACTAAAGGAGGAGGATTGCCGTTCAATCTTATTTGAAACTTGGCAAGATTGTGATAAAATACTAAAAACCTGCCAACAAGGCAGATTGCCCAGCGCTGAGAACGGTTATGAATTCGTTTCACAACTGCAGCCTGCGCAAATAAACAATCTAGTAAACTCTATCTCTGCCAAGTTAAACCCCTCCATAGTCAGCGAAGCCACAATGCAGGAATGGGCTCAGATTTCGGTACAGTTTAAGGAGGCAAACTCCCGTCTGTTCACGTCGTTCCATAAGGACCTTATTCCTGGCTTGATGCTCATCTCTGGGGTATCTCTCCCTTTAAGCATGTCCCCGGAAGAGGGCATAGAACTCCTCTTGAAGGTCCCCTTCTCCCAGGAAGTGATAGCGCATTATGCCGCGCAAATAGTCTCCCAGGCGCAACCTTTGATTGACATGTATAAAGCCCTGTTTGAGCTCTTGCCTTCGACTCCAGAAGTAGTTTTTGTTGAGCAAGACATGCCGCCGCTGAATCCAGAAACAGAAATAACTGTTTCGCAGGAGGAGGCGGATAAAATCCAAGCCGTTCATAATAAAGCCAGGGACGCTGTCCAGATTTTCGTTAAGTTCCATAGGCTTAGAAGCCGGATTCGTAAAGGGACTGCCTTTAAACTTAAACGTAGACGTCGTGGTTAAAAAACCGTCTCACGGGCAGAGCGGACACCCTGGGGAGGGTAAAAACCACAGCTGACGACTGAATCCGAATATTACGGATTACATATATCAAGTAATTACTTTCTTTTAGGGAAGGGATGGTTAAATTATTCGGTAACCAACCGAGAGATCATCAACGACAAAGATTGACTTTTTTGTCTTTTAATTGAGTTAATTTTCTTTAATTACGTAAACTCATTTTGAAATAACGCAAAAAACATTTCCAGGGTTGGGCTTTCCTTGACCCAACCCCCCCGCACCGATAGCTCAATTGGATAGAGTCCCTGGCTTCGAACCAGGTAGTTAGGGGTTCGAGTCCTCTTCAGTGCAACATCGTTTCATTTCGGGCTTCGATAAAGCTATATACCACTAACTCTCACTCTTATTGAGAAGAAAGCTTTCACAACTTGCAAGGTAAAGCATGTATCTTCCACCCGGTATTATGTTCAGTCCTCTTTCTTTCAGTTCTTGTTTTATTTAAAGTAAGCGGTTCCCTACGCTTTTTCCTATAGCCCACCTTTTCGATGTTTTAAATCCTATGCCAAGACTAGGGAGCGAGGGGCACAAAGTGTCAAGCAGGGTTGGGTTAACCTTTCTCGCCGATCCAATTTATACTGGGATCAGAGGAATGAGTTGAGAACGCCACTACGTTCCTGTACCCTTTGCTCTTAAAAAGTATCGCTGGTTTTCCCTGCATAATCTGGGCGCATGGTCGAATACGTCCAGTCTAGCGTTGGTAATTCCGTAGAAATAAATGGATGCACGAAGTTCATTCTAACGCCGTAGACACCGAGAGTTTAATTGGTTGAGCCCTGAAGTGCCGAAGGGCAATCCCAACGCAAACCGTAGACATTGATAGTTCCTCATACACGCCTTGTTTCTAAATTACCATGTTATCGCCATGACGGGTTTCGTAACCTCGTCGTGTACTCGAAGCGACAGTGAATTGATCTCTAATCACAATCACCCAGTCCTCTTAATGGTGTCGCTAGGGCAAACAAAACAAGCCAACCACGGGAAGGAAGGCAGAAAATTGAGTAAATAGAAGCAGAGGATCAATAATGTCTGGGTTATTGCACTGGCCCACTTTCCCTTCTTGCCTGCTTTCGATACTTTCTGCCTACAACCTCTAGCCTTTCTTGCTATCAAAGCAGTGCTTGCTTGGTTGCGGGGAGGCTAACCTTTCTCAGTTCCACGAGGCCTACTTTGGCTGCCTTTGCAGGATATCGCCTATCTTTACTTTTTAGGGGTTACGGGGGCTATCTTTCTTTCTTGATCGTATCGGTTCCTTTTTTGCTTTGTACGTACCCTGCATTAGTCTTGATCCTAAGTGGCGAGGCAAGGAAAAGGTATTCTGTACAATGAAACAACGAGGGCCGCAGGCAACGGGCAGTTCATATCTATGGCAACGCCAATCTATCGGTTACACGAAAACGCGTCGCGCCTTCGCTTCGGCTGCCCCCTTCGTCCCTTAGAGAGCAGTAAGACTTTAGCCATCGCAAATCAGTCAGTACTAACGTGTTCATCCCTTCGGGCCTCAATTTATTCATGTATTCAAAGCGGCAGCTAAAAGTTCAAGTGCTTCGCCGTGTTACACGTAAGTAGGGTCTAAGGTTGTATAACATAGTGACGAGGCTCTTGTCCTAAGCGTAGTAATGCGATTAGGCCATGCCAATACGATTTCAGCGGCTTCGCGCCTACGTATGCCCTGGTTACGTGTTATCGCTTCCCTTCAAAAAGGCTTGTATTTTCTCTAGGTTTCGAAGCAACACAAAAACAAGCCAACCTATGTAAGATTCAGCTTGCCAAGTTTAAGTTTAAGTTCTTTGAGCTAACCTCGTTCCCTTATTAAGCTACTGCAAGGCAGCTAATAAAGCAGCAAATTGCTAATCTATCAATCAATACATGGAAAGTGGCAGCTTGGACAGTCAGCTTCATGGCAGCAACATAAAACGGGATGGTCACGATGGGCAGCCTGTAGCCGCAATGGGGCTTAGTTGGGAGAGTTAGAAGCGGATAGCTTTCGGTATAGCGTTTCGCTATTCTTGCATAAGTGTTGTTTTCTCTACATCCTTCATTAGGGTTTTTTGCTCATTAGGCGAATGTGCTTCTAGACAACGCGCTGAGCTAGAGGCATACGTTTCTGACTTCGAGATGGCATGATTCACTTTTTTTGCCAAGCTTTTCACGCTACAGGGGCTGGGCCCCAGACCAGTAGATCTGGGCCAAGACAGGATTTTTGGGGGAGAAGGCACTTAAAAAAATCCAATACATACAAGAACTTTAAAAAAGACCGAGGATATAATATCTTTAAGCCAATCTGCCAAAGTGGGAGGGTCCCTTCCCAGTCAGGCACTGAATCACTTGAACCTGAGCTACTGCCCGGAGCAGGTTCTTGTGGAACTCCCTTCGAATTGTTAGTAAAGACTAGGGAATTAGAGGACTCTGCCTGTGGCCTTTCCGTAGGCATCGGCGGAGTTTTTGAGCGTTCTGCACGCGAAGCAAATAAACATGAGAATAAGGAAAAAAGCTAATCCATTAGAAAAAGGTTTCTATTTGATTTGTTTTACCGATATTTCTGGCATTTCAATTTAATTTTCATTGCCTCAGGCAGGATAGCGAATAATCTTACTTTACTAGCGGCCTTTAACTTGCTTGATAAACCAACGGAGCTTTAGATGTCAGCGTCCCAAGCAAGGACTACAACGAGCCATGCCCGTGTCATTAACGGCCAGACTCCTATACATAGTGACTCTACACCGTTTAAGGTATAAAGTTAACTGTAGATAGCCCGACTTACAGCTTATAACATAAAACTTCCTAAATGCCAGCCAAAAACGAATAGGCAAAGCACTGTCAGACTATTTGAATTGCTTTAATATGCTAAAATAAAGCAGAAAATAAGGAAAAAAAAAGTAAATAGGGACGAAAAAGTTTTACACACAGCGCTTACTAATCCATCGCACCTACTAACGATTAATTATTAGTTAATGCGTTTACTTTGGTAAGTATTTGTATTAAACATTCACAAATTAAAATGGTTGAAGCATTACTATCTGGAATCGTGTTAGGCTTAATTCCGATAACCCTAGCTAGATTTTTTGTAACTGCATACTTGTAATACCGACAGAGTAACCAATTAAATATTCGATGAAATTTAGTTAAGAATCGTCCTACCTAAGATAAGATTTTGATATTGGGAAGGGGGAAGGATTTAAAAGATATCTGTCGAATCCTCCCCCTACCTCCTCGCCTCTTCTCTGTCCAAAAAAGTATTTCAGGAAACAAATAGCAGATGTGCCGCTTTTCTAACGACGAAAATTAATTCTATTCCTATTTCAATTTTAATGTGTACCGCTTAAGCAATCCTTGGGTAGGTAAGAAAAAACACGCCCTGTAGGATTCGAACCTACGACATCGGGTTTTGGAGACCCACGTTCTACCAAACTAAACTAAAGGCGCCCCCTCCTAACCTAAAAGGAGTCACTTCAATCTCCGAAGTAAAAGTTACAGCCAAGGAAGTAGCGACAATATATTTGTATTCGTTGCAGTTTTTTTTACAACCCATTTGATCAATGGGGAATAAAGGTCTGTGGCAAAATCCAGCCATAGCATCAAAGTATAATTAATAAAATATTCCTCAGTTGGGCTCATGATCCGAAGCGGCTCACTGACACTAAGATTGCTGTCTTTACTAGCGCCCCCTAGATCAGATCTAGAGGAGTGATTTCTGTCTCCTGTCGTACTCTGCGGTTGTCCTTTGAATTTCACTGTCTTTGCACGTAACTGCCCCTGCTCTTCCACTGAATTGCCTTTTTGTGTCAATTGTATAAACCCATATTTACGCCTAACTTGATCAGAATACAAGTCAAACATAAACTTTTCCGACCGTTTCAAGTGAATAACCCGTTCATTTAACAGATTCACTTGTTCCCTTAAATGAGCGCTTTCGTTCTTCAATCCTTAGTCGAAATGATGGCAAAGAAGTTATAAAAAATGCCACTGTTAGTGGTAGTAACTACGAAGGGCAAGGTAATAATGCCACTGCCACTATTAGTGGTTAGGACTACAAAGCGAGGTTACCGGCAAGGACTGCGAACACTACCTTATGAAACCTTCCCTAACCATCTTACGGACCTACCCTCTGGAAAGGGAGTAGCCGGCGATCAGTTCAAGCCTACACGAGTGTAGGTTGCCTTGTTTCCTTCCCTCGATGTCGCTTTCTGTTCCGCAAAAAAAAACAAACTAAATAGAATGCAAGAATTCGATCTCCATGTTGCACCAAGTTACTCACGGCCCAGACCCCTACCGTTGAATGAAGCGACAAACAACTCGTTCAATCGTCGGCGCCGGGTTCCGGTTCTCTAACCAAACTAAAGGTAGTTTGCGTGCGTGGTAATGGATGGCAAAACTTATTCTCTCTCAACAAGAATCTCTTGTGCTTCGGTCTTGGATTTGAATATAGCAAGTTAACGTTAACTAACGGTCTTTGATAGCTTAGCGAGTGTGTTTTTGGCCTGCAAACTACCTATAGGTTAGATAATTTCTTTTGAAAGATGGATAAAGTAGTTCCAGTTTTGCCCTGAGCATTCCACGATAACTGATATGGTAGCTCCGCTTCCGCAGAGTGGGTTCGATGATTCATCATCAGATTGAAAAATCGACAATCAACGTTAAGAGGTCAAGTATCCCACCTGGCCAGTTATGACCAAAGGCGTTGAACCTTCCAATAACATACAATGGCAACAGATAAGTAGCGAATAGGATCAAAGAACCGCATCTGCCTTGCAAAACAAATAAAACCAAAATGTGGCCTTGAATTGACGAGCATAAATGCATGCCAAAAAGAGTCTTTTGAGCCTTTTAGTTGCCCTTACTGTGGCAGCCACGGGCTTTAGCAAGGGATAGCAACAAAAGGGGTACAAACAAAAGTGACGAAAGTAAGAGTGCAAGTAAAGTCCCTATCCCTATGGTTAGTTCTATTCTGAAAAAACTACGACTCGGAAAAAAAGGAGATAGCTAATCCACAACCTTAGCTGATTTAGCCTCAAGTAACTTTAGTTAACGAATTAGTAACTGAAGTAACCACCAACCCTATCAGTCGAATGGGATGATTGCAGGATTGCTGATATTTATTGCAGTCTGTGCTATCGCAAATGATACAATCTATCGGCTTTACAGTGTGATAGACGAAGCCGTTAAGTCCACTGTGTTTTCGATCTCAATAGCCTCGACTTGCCAGATCTAGCCGATGCGGCGACGTCAACCTGGTGGTCCTAAGCTGATGGGCGATCCTAACGGTTCCCTTTTCCATTCCCTTTCACGCAAGCACGGTTGTAATTTATGTGTTTTTTTAATTTCTTTTTCTATCTTGATTTTTCTCTTTTCTTATCATATTTTCTTTCATTTTATTTATTAAAATTTAAATTATCATGCCGAAGCAAATGGGACAGGAAGTCGATCTAGGAAAGTTCAACCTCCCGATGATGATGAAAGTGACACTATTTTCGATGAAAATGACACTACTTTTGTTTTGGATCCCTTTCATTTTCATTTTCATGTTTTCATCTTTTTACAAGCTCCCATGGATATTAAGATAAGAACAGACCTTATAACGAAAAACAAAACAAAAATAAAAGAAAGCAAAACGAGCTTTGGTTAATCATTCCCCAGTGTGATCTGTTAGTCCCAAGCAATATCCGCGGAATGACCCGCACTACTAATGACGCGAACTCTAACCAGAAACAGACAAAAAAACAGAGATCGTTAGTTGCCACGTCAATAGCTGGGATGTTCAGCCAACTCTCAGGCCTTGATTTAATAGAAAGGTAGCTACCCTCGAAGCCACAAAAGCAAAAGGCCTAGAGCACACATAGGACGAACAATGAATGAGTGTAAGCCTCGTTGCCCGACAATCGACGGTGCTGACTGCACCGAGGGACTCATTATCGTAATAGCGGAAAAAGTAAGGCAGTGACAACTTGGGGATTGTCATTGAGCGTCCCTAGACGCCCAAGAAAAGTAAGTTATTGATGGCTCTTTCATTCTAGGTCTAGGACGAACCATTTACGCTTGCGGCATCTTCTACGAAGTGTAGCTCACGTCTAAGCATCCGGTTAGGGAACGGGGCAACGCCCATGAAGCTCCAGAAACGGAAGGCCTGCCTGGCTGTATGCTCTTAGAAAGAGGATTCTCCACCAAGCTCCAGGGCTAACATGGAGACCCATTGACTTTATTGATTATTAATTGTAAATAACAGCAAATCATATGTAAGGTAAAGGTATTTAAACTCGTGTTAAATCACTGTCTTAACTGTCTTTGTTTACAATTATAAGTAAAATCGTACTATAGTTTAAAACGCCCGCCTTTCGCCATAGCTTAAAGAGAAGACGCTAACATGACGGGAAGAGCCGTATGAGATCATCAGTCTCATGTACGGTTCAGGAGCCAAGCTTATGCAGCAATGTCAGAGCTTAGGTTAACTACATAATTCCAGTTCCACTTTACTACGTGAAGGCGCTCTATAATATTTAGTAAAGCTATTGCGATATGGAAATAAAAGGCATGATAGGGACAAGGGTTTAATCAAACTGTTACGCTCATCAAATATGATCTTGGTGAATACAGGACTGAAAACTCCTGTAATCCTTTTAAAACATGAAGTGACAGCAGAGGTGTCAATTACTGAATAAGCAAGGTATAATTTTGTTGGAATCGAAGATTCGAATCTAGAAAAAGTAGAAGTAAAGGAGCTTCATTTTTATGAACCAAGACTTCTTTTGCCAAAGCCGCGTAAACCGGGAATTATTTTGTCAAAACCATTGAACAAGAAAATAGTTTGGATTGAACCAACTAAGATTTGGCGTGACTGTAACAAGGTCAAAGGGTTGATTTTCAATTTAATTAAGGGTGGGTATGCTGTAGTTATCGCAGGGCTCGTAGCTTTCCTTTTCAGAAGTCCCTCTTACAAACGCAACCGCAAGAAGAATAAAAAAAAGTTTCACCTCTCAAAAAAAAATCAATTTTCTAGAGGTAGATTCCATGAAAACAAAAGCAAAAGCATAAAATCCAGGAACAAGGATCTAAAGTTTCGCAAAAACAGAAATAAGACATCCCGCAGGAGTAGGACATCCAAAATTCCAAACACGAATATAATAAGACGTAATACTGTGGTAAAAAATATTCGTGCTACGCTAGTTTTAAAAGGGAAAAAGCACCAAAAAAGCCGCCAGCAGGCATTTAGGCGCCGTCGCGTTTATTTACATAAGTATGTATGGAGCTTTTATGGAGTGGCTTCAAAAAAGATGCATGCAGAGTAAAATAGAATGACTAGGGCTATATTGGACAACACAGCACATATTACTTCGTAAATTGCACGTAACATCTTCAAAGAACAAATAACAGGGATGGGGGCTTAATGAATCCTCCACCTCCGGCCGGGGCAGGGGAAATAGCTTAGTCGGTTAGAGTGCTGGTCTGTCACGCCAGAAGCCGCGGGTTCGAATCCCGTTTTCCCCGTTAGCATTATGCTAGTTAGGTTTGTTTTAAAAGTCAGAGTTGATGATATCGATGGAAAGGAAGCCTGACTACCTTTGCCCTTCGAGTAGAGCATGTAGCGAAAAAACCTTGTCAGTCTCTACCTGTTTCGTTTGACCAGGCAAAGCAGTCAAGTGCTGCACCCGGCAATGATGATAGTCTAGTAGCCGGAAATACAGCTAGCCCACGTTTTAACTCAAGCAGCATAGGACACGTAAACTCCCATGCGTGTAAATCAGCGAGGACCACTAAATGTTCCTGCAAGTTGTAGTCAATACCTAGTATGTAAGCCGTTACCTCAAACTTGGAGGTTAATTAAATAAAGGCAAAGTTGGGTTTTTTCGGTGTAGTTGTGAAATAGTCGACAGCTATAACGTTGCTATACAAAACTGTATGTAAGATTCCCACTTCATACAAGTGAACTCTTCGTCATTTAATTATTGTTGAGAAGATAACTATTCTCAGTCATAACATAGAGTACAAAAAAAAAGAAAAGTGCGGGGAAAATAAAAAGACATCATGGACACCTTAGGCATTACTTCACTATTGCCCTTTTCTTCAGCTAAACGGGCATATCCCTAATTGCGGATGTTTCCGATAGTCGTCTTATTTCTATGTTTGATAATATCAAAAAGGGAAAATCCCAATAAAAAACGGATTTTGTTCCAAGAAAGTAAAGGCTTAGACAAAGAAGCATTCGGGGGCAAAGAAGCTGGGGATATATTTAACCTTGAAGTATCTTCTAAAACCGTACTGTTAGAAGACAAAGAAGGTAAGGATGAAAAATGCTTATTTATTGTTAATAAAGAAGCTAAGGACTTATCTTTCGATTGATCCTCAGCATGTTTTTGTTTTTGTTTGTTTAAAGGTGATAATCATCTTGTATTCATAACATTTACAGTGGCGTGGTTGTTTGTTTCCACAAGCCCGCCTAAGGGGCTGCGTTAGCATGCCAGGAAGGGACTCAAAGAACAAAAAACCACGTAACGAAAAGAAGCAGTAAACAGCCAAAGCTAGCAACACCGAGATAACAATGAACAACAAGCAGGTTACTCTAAATGCTTGCTTGTACAGGTAATCTATACCAGTATGGTTTATCCACCATCTGCAACGCGTCGATAAGTCTGCGAGAAGCCAGGGCCGAGAAGTAGTTCCAAACCCCGATAAGCAGTTAGTTACGATTATGTTTCGTCGTCGCACTAATTGAATTGTTCCTGGTTACGCATGGATTATTATACAAGAATCTTATTTAAATTCGTATTGATGATAAAAAAAATGTTGTTTTTGCTTTCGCTTTTCGGGCCTGGGGGTAGAGGTCCCTGTTAAACGCGCTACCCAAGTCAACCCAACCACTTGTGGTTCCGGTTCTCTAACCAAACTAAAGGTAGTTTGCGTGGCCTGGGCAATGAACCCCAAGGTGCCTAAACGGCAACTATGAGTTGATAGGTCGATTTAGCAAAGTGTAGAACCGTAAAGGCTGTTTATTTCCTTTACTCAAACTCGGTCCCTACGGCCAGATTGCGATTAAGCTTTTTTTTAGCTCTTAAAAAGTGAAATAGTAATGGGGCAAAGAGCGGGGATAGGCACAAAACATAAAGCAAGAGGCTCATCTATTACAAACATGCCGGCATGGGTATTGCACACGGCAGCCATTGCGCTTTTATTATATAAAAAGGGTAGCGAATGGTGGGTTCAAATTGTAGCCACATGCTTTGACATATACAAGCTGGTACTTGTTACATCAGCAGAGCAGTTGTTGACTAATGATCCATAATCCTTCCTGTGCTAGGGTCGGGTCTTTCGGTCGCTAATCTGTGCAGTGCAGGAGACCAGACATATGCAACAGTCTTCGACTAGCACGGTTCGGTTATAAAGATCGATGTGTCCGCAGCAATGTTTACTACGTTAATGCCGGGCCCAGGTAAACAGAAGAGATCTCCCGGTCTATAAGCCCAGCCCAGTGATAAAGTATAGTTATCCTTACGTAACCCTGAGATTCTACAGAACCATGTCTAAGTACAGATAGTACAAAATCTAACTTGCTTGCTCTATTTTTAGTATTGAGGATAGCCCTGTACGACAATCTATAGTGCAGACCATAGCAATTCTGCAAGCGGAAAAAGGGACTCGAACCCTCAACTCCAGCCTTGGCAAGGCTATACTCTACCATTAAGCTATTTCCGCCATGTAACCTTTATCTAGTAAGTGCCAGTAAATGTTGTGCTAGGGGCTTTAGCCACTCAACCGAAGGGAAGAGGGATAATGGTTGTTCATTCTTGTAGCAGGCGCTGGCTATGAATTAAAGAAGCAAAGCACGCATAGTAGACGACGCAAACCCTCAGCAATCGAAAGGATAAGGGCTTAATCAAGCAAGATCCCGACAAGAAAAGCAAAATAAACAAGCGATTGAAAAAAGAAAAAGAGAGTCCTGGCTCTCAAAGAAGCGAATCCGACCCCCTATAGCCTGAAACGGCACCTTATCAATCAACGATAGCATGAGCGAGGCGTTAAGTGATGATTCTCGGAAAAGAAAATTCAATGCCAATGCAATAAAAATAACCGTTACTACGAAATAGCTCAGAAAAGACAATATTCAAATGGGACCTTAACAGTGAAGAAGCCA
The DNA here is from genome assembly GCF_014529385.1 of Adiantum capillus-veneris. Classification (NCBI taxonomy): domain Eukaryota; kingdom Viridiplantae; phylum Streptophyta; class Polypodiopsida; order Polypodiales; family Pteridaceae; genus Adiantum; species Adiantum capillus-veneris. The sequence goes on from NW_028221897.1 coordinate 38,370, forward strand.
TGTGACTCGCACGCTCAGGGAGCACTTATTCAGCCAAACTATTCACATAAGTCGGATAGCGCAAATAGGATCCATTTTTATAAAATCCAAAGTCACCTAGGTTGTACATCAATACGCCTGTCCCCTATCGCTAAGCGTAGGTAACGTTGGATTAGGAACCAAGGGGATTCGAGTGATTCGAGACACCTTCAATAGCCTTCTCAATCCTACCTTTAGACATTACTGTACAATTGATCCTCGCGTTCTATGAATTTTCTCTTTAATAGAAACAGCAGAAAAGATGTAAAAAATGTTGATTAATTCGACTTTTGCTTTTGCTATTGCTAGATGCAACGAAGAAAAGGCTGCTTTAGCAAAAGCAAGATTGAAACGTTACTGAGTGCAATAACTTAGTAAAAGACAAGGTAGCTAACATTATAAGACTAACTACTAGGTACAACGCTCTAAAGCCAGGGCAACAAAACTTAAAATCTGCTATTAGCGTTTGCAATTACGGGAAGGAGTTTCTTTCAGTCCACCTTTGCAGCCTACGGGGCCTTGTAATAGGGATGCCAACTTGCCACAAGACAGAGAAGCCAGGTAAACGTTACAATAGGAATGACGGCAAAAAAGCATGTCTTTGGGAAATCTTTTCCCATTCTATCACAGGATATGATAAAATGCTATCCCGCGAATCCCTGCATTTCATACGATTCGAGATGCAGAAGAGCGCCACACAGAAGCGACTGAAAAACAACCTTCGAAGGGCAATTGCAACAAGCGGAAATGAAAGCTTAGAGATTCGCATTATTGGACTTACGCAGATGGATAGGGAACGACGAGATCTCGTCGATGCAACTGACAACGACTGCACGGAAACGGAACTTGAAGAAAGTAAAAATTATGCAATTCGTTTCGAGAAGCAACGAGCAATTAAGCAGGTTTGACAGTTTCTCGACTAGCATCCGAAATTTCAAAAAAACGGTCGTCTAACGCTGCGAATGATTAATTACTATATCGGCTTGCAACGAGCTATGGCTAACAAATCCACGTAATCGCGACTTTCAGCCCCCATTTCATCATGAAGAAGGTTTCATTTTTACCTCTCCTTTTCGCCAGGTAATAAACATTCAACCTGACGTAGCATCATTTGCAAATCAAAGGGCAGAAAGAAAAGTTGTTAACATCGTTTAAGTGGGAGACAAAATCACCCGTATTCACGGACTTAATAAAGTAATGGCTGGCGAATTGGTGGAATCCGAAGACGGTACAGTTGGCATTGCTTCGAATTCAGAATCTGATAATGTTGAGGCTGTGTTGACGGGTGATGGTCTAACTATATAAAAAGGGGGCTCCGTACAGGCAACGGGTAAGATTGCTTAAATACCAGTCAATGACTCGTTTCTAGGCCGCTAAGTAAATGCGTTGGCGCGACGGAAAAGGTCAAATCCCAGCTTCCGAGTTCAGATCGAGAGAATCTCCCGCGACGAGCAACGCTTTTGCAAACATTCTCGTAGAATAATGAATTTTCTTCAGGTGAAAGGCTGCATTCCATTCGTAGCGGGCTCGAGCGCATCGGATTCTGTGCGACCCTTGTTTGTTTGTAACAGATGTGCCTATCCTATCCTTGCCCTCGCATAAGAGGACTTAAACCCCTTGTAGCCCTGTGATATATGCGACTAGACCGTTTTCAAATCGATGCAGAGAAAACCGGGAAAAGGTATCGAATGACAAATTGTAGTTTAGTTATCTTCGCGGAGCGGAGGGGTTCCTGTGTTTTGTTTGCCGGTCGGGGATGCCTTGTGTAATGTCGTAACGTAACTAAACGTCGCCTGAGCCAAGGGAAGGGAGTTAGCTCGCTCCCTTCACGAAAAAAGGAATCGGATAAGTGTTGGAAGGGCTGAGAGGGCAGCACGAAATAACATCGGGATTCCAGAAGTATGTACTTAAGATAGATCTAAAACAATACCCAAATCCCACCATAAGTAGCAAACCCCATTATTCATATAATGAGACAAAGCTAGGAAAAGAAAATTTACTAAGCCCAAAACGAACCAATAGAAAGAGTTTACAACAAAGAAAACGTATTAATAACAATTATCGAAAGTAAGGCTAAGATAACCAACCTTCAAAAGGAAAATACCAACAAGCAACACAGTGGCTAGGAAAGCTCCAGAGATTCTATAAAAAATAGGAAGGGTCGAAGTAAGCTACGGCTTATAAATAGTAAGATGAAGCGGTAACGGTCAATCAATTTACATTCTGTTGACTTTATTTGATTCGAGAGGCAAGAATGCCTTAGCATGCATCCAAAGGACTTGCGTTGGCTCCGCTTTGCTAACACCAACACAAGGTTTGTTCTTGATATTTATGGCTTTGCTTATTAAATAAATAAAAAAACAAAAACAAAAAAAAATTAAAAACACCATGTTTAACTTAAACACAAACACAAGTAGAAGTGGAGCCTAATGTAGCGAAAGACAGAGATATGGGACATTCTGGGGGTTCGTATCCACTAAAGCAGCCTATCTATGCCGCTGTATTCATAGATTTGTCAATGCTGCAACTATAGAAACTTTCATGAATATTAATACCCAATGCAAAACAAAAAACACAACTTAGGTTTCTTTTCAGTGTTAGTGTAAGAAGTAAACTTTGTGTTTAAGGTCGCAAAGCCAAATAGTAAAGTAGACCCTGTGGTTAAGGTTTACAACGCGTTGTAAACGAGTTGGGGAAGGGCAAGGCCCATACCTTGTCATGAACCTCCCCACCAATAGATAGAGACAAATAGAAATAACCAAACCACGTCCACAAAATACCAGTACCGAGCAGCTGCTTCGAAGCCAAAGTGATGTAAAGGACTGAAATGGCCCATATATTAACGAATACCGCGTATCATCAAGAGAATAGTTCCTATAATGACATAGAACCCATAAAACCCAGTAGCTAAAAAAGAAGTAAACCCATAAATACCGTCAGAGATGATAAAAAGTGCTTCATAATATTCCATTCCTTAAAACCCAGTGAAAACTAAAGCCAGCCAAACGATAGCTACTAAAGCATGAACTGCTTATTATTTTAAACCTGCGAGTATGGCATAATGAGCCCAAGTCACAGCAGCTCCAGAGAGAAGGAGAATAAGGGTATTTAGAAAAGGGATTCCCTAAGGATTTAAAACTTCAATTCCTTTAGGGGGCCAAATAGCTCCAATCTCTACTGCAGGTGCCGAAGAGGAATGAAAAAAGGCCCAAAAAAAGGCTAAAGAAAACATAACCTCCGAGACGATAAACAAAAGAAAACCGTAACGAAGCCCTAATTATACCACTTTAGTGTAATGTCCTTCGTAAGTAGATTCACATGTAACATCACGCCACCATACGAACATAGTATATAAGATTAATCCTAAGCCCAAGGCAAAAAGTGCTCTATCTCCTGTAAATGAATGCATACACATAACAGCACCAATAGTGCTTGCTAGGGCTCCAAGTGACCCTAAGAAAGGCCATGGACTTGGATCCACTAAATGATAGGGATGCTCTTAAGCAGAGGAAGTGATCCCGGCTTCCAATCCTTTTCTTTTGACTATATCATAAAGAGCGTTTTGTTTTTACCATCTTTACACTAAAAAGTTTATACGTTTTCTGTAAATGACTGCTAGAATGATCAAGGCCAAGGCGATCATGTAAATTACAGTAAAGTTTAAGAATTCGAAAGGTGAAGCAAGGTTGACTATCTCTGCTGTCTCTGCAGCCTGCGGCGGCACCGCGGATGTACTTGACGGCGCCGTCTCTTTAACCCAGTGTGATAAAGTAAGTTCGGTTTCAAATGGGCGAATTTCTGCTGGCGGTAGGTTAATGGGGGGAACCTCATTAATTGGGCCAGGGGTTGGAGCCTGCGGGGAGTTTGTTGGGGGCTTTTTAAAATTAAAACAACAACCTAAATTCATTGTTACTTTAAAACTTTGTTTTGCGGTTATTAATACTAATATTCATGGCTGTTCTTTGTGTTTTATGATTAAACAACGGCGAAAACAAAAATGCCAACACCCTCCGTCAACACTACTCCTGTACTTCCGTCTACACTTTCCGTAGAGTTCTATGGGTCGATAGGACCCTACGTAAACCACCGCGAAATCATATATTATAATGCAAAAAAAAGAGGGAAAACAAAAAAAAACAAATAAAATCACTATCACTAAAAAGTGAAAGAAAGCTAGGATGGTGAAAACCAGTGAAAGGGCATGAAAGGTAATTGAGCTCTCCGGTGCTATCGCTTCTGCGGCTGTCTTACGAACCAATCGGATAGATTGGTTATCCACCTCAACTCAAAAAACCCGTACATCTTAAATATGCCAATTATGCTACTTTTTTGTGAGTTAGGATAAGGTTAAATCTTTAACCGTTCCATTCCAAGGATTAGTTAAAACGTTGATTTTGCTTACCTTTTCTTACAAGCGTCATTTTGTAATTAATAATAATTATTAAAAAACAAAAAAAAAGACCGGTTCGTAAAAAAGAGCCATCTTTACACCTTCCAGTTTGTATGTCTAAAGGAAATGACTGTGAAAATGACAATAACCAAAACTATTATCACAACAGAAATGTAAGTAAACAATAATTCAAAGAAAAAAAAGAATGGGAGGGAAGCAATTTGAAATCCTCCATTACCTGCGACAGCAACGGGGACGGGTTGATCGGCAACAATCTTGCTTGCGACCTGTAAATTAGCGTTATAACAACGATAACAGCAACGGCCTATTATGGCTTCGACTCTTTTTATTGTCATTTTTTTCTTAAGGCTTTGAGCATGGTTGTTTGGCTTAGTTTTTGTATGTTTTGTTTTGTTTATTACAAACATGGGTTACATAGAATAGAATGCAGGGTAGTTTGGGAACCACATCTATAGTATAAAAAACTTATCTTTTGTCTTGACCCAGATCTACTGGTCTGGGGCTAAGGCCCTAAATTGGTTAAGAAACTCTACCAAATGTTTTGGTTATCCAACGACACCCAACGTAAATGGTAGGGTAGGTAGGCTTTTGTTGTCTTTGCCTACAGCTTGCTTTTTTTGCTAGCTAACCGCTTTACTTAGGCATGAGCTTTTTTGCGTGCTAGCATAACTATGCTATAGAAACACCCTTATAAAAATGCGCTAAAAAAAAGGAAAAACTTCATTTGTAAGAGACAAGACGCGTCATCTCCTGGGTAGGTAAGATAACAGCCTTTTTAGTTAGGTGCTGCGTTAGCTCTTGCCTAAAAGATCTTAAAAAGGTGCTTATTCTACCATGTCTCAGTTGGTTGGGATATATGGTTTCAGCTCTGGGCATTAGTGCTTATTGATCTATCCTATTCCACCTTATAACACACGCCTATTTTAAAGCTTTGTTGTTTGTTTTGTTTTTAAGTTTCTTTTTTTAATAAAATGTATTTTTAAACAATTATAAGGTTTAAAAACACTTAAATTGGGGTTAAAAGTATAGTTAGAGTAATACGTTTTAGTAAGATGCAGGAATAGCTATGATAGAGTAATACGTTTTAGTAAGATGCAGGGAAAAGCTATATTTGTGTTGGAGGGTAAATGGGGCCGTAAATCAATACGATCGTATATAGTAATTGGCCTAGCAGTTTATAACTGCATAATATAAGAAGCTTTTGGGATAAAAGATAGAGTTGGATGGGTTAATTAGTAATTTTGTGGTATGTTTCCAAAGAAAGAGGTCTAGTGTAAAAAAGTTATTAAGTGTAAATTTATATCTGTCTAAAATGAGATAGAGGTGGCATTTTAATTCC